>NW_022154897.1:0-37767 GCF_001633185.2 Quercus lobata
TTCCCACCTAATCTCTATCCATTTTGTTAAAAATTAGTAATTCAATGTGTTTTAAGTCTATTTTAGCAGCTGGTAGCTAGCTTAATTATTATGCTATTTTTGAAATGACAAAATTTGAGTACAAAATTAATGGTAGCTTAAGACTAGAACTTCACTTAATATTTTCTTATAGAATGTGAATTTTGACATATCCACCATTAGATTACATTTTTTTCCCCATATATCTTCCATATTTGCAAAACTTCTAGAATATCAAAGATTAATAACTATATCATTAATCAATTGCTTAAATTGCAAGTTTTGTTGTTTAAAATTATACATTAAAAAAGGTTTATGAATCATATAATAAATAATATCTGACTGACACAAAATTTGATATGTATGTTAAGAGTGTAAAGAACATACAATTTAACGGTTAAATTTTCAAAATATATAGCAATGTTAATTTTTTAAATTTAAGTTGTAGCCTTAAATTACAACCAATTTTATAGTTAAATTTTATTCTTTTTGAAAATTTTTGAAATTATTATTATTTTTTAAATGCAAGCTGTACTCAAATCCCTGATGATTATATAAATTTTTATTGAGAGACCTGATAATTAAGAAGCTTTAAAATTTGGTTATAGAATGGGATGATACGAACCTATTGATTTATATAATAAGAAGTTATATGAATTTGTTAGAGTTTATGACTATAGAGCCATATATATGCAATTATGCAGTAAGAACGAAAATATTTTGTTTTACTAGAAAAACTAAAACGGTTACTAGAAATAAATTGATAAGTTTGATTTTACATAAACAATCTTATCATACTTTGTCCTAGCATATTATTATTATTGAAGTGGGAGTTACGTAAAATATTTTTTTTCTTTCATTCTTATAAATGAGTTTTGACCCTAATGACATCAATTTATAAAAAGAGAGAGTAAGACTTTCGTTTTCGCTTTTAGAAGGGAGAGTGTATTGCAACTGATTTACCAGCTATATAATAAATACTATGTTGAACTGATTCTTAAAAAAAAAGTTTTATAAAAAATGATTTCCAACTACTTGCGTTATCTCTTGAATTATTTATTTATGTAATTAATTAAGATTATTACTCAATTCCACACTCATAAACAAAAATGATATATAATGGATATATAGACATCTTAATTATTATTTTTTTTGAGAAAATATAGACATCTTAATTAGATTCTTAAAGTCACTATTGTTTTGACTAAATGAGTATGATGACTTTGAAATATGAAGACTTTCATGTGGAAAAAGATCAAAAGAGATCAAAATAAGGGTCTTCCTCACATAAAATAAAACTTTGGTCCAAATGTCTCAGTTTCTCACACATGCATAATCTATTTTGGACACATATGTATCCGCATCCAGTGCATTCAAACAAGGGAGATGCCCACTCCAACCTAATGATGTTCCCTCTTTGTATGATTAAACATGCTCAAGCCTCTTGAAGATCAC
The DNA here is from genome assembly GCF_001633185.2 of Quercus lobata. Classification (NCBI taxonomy): domain Eukaryota; kingdom Viridiplantae; phylum Streptophyta; class Magnoliopsida; order Fagales; family Fagaceae; genus Quercus; species Quercus lobata. The sequence continues at coordinate 1,474 of NW_022154897.1, forward strand.
ATCACACATGCTTTTCTATTCTACTCATATCGCTTTTTTCCTGCAAAGTGTGATTATTTTCTCTTCCACAGTGGGTTGCATTGATAAGCCCTAGACCAAAAATAAACATTTAAATCTCTTCATGGCCCCATAAGTCTCATTGGTCAATCGTCAAAGATTTGATATATATGAAAGGAAACCAACTTTGAGACATAGATTTGTGTGTATATATAATTAACTAGATCTCTAGATTGAATAAAACTAATGTTTAAAAAAGAAAGGACATTGGTTTTTACCCTCTATTAGTGCATTAGTCATGATTATTAATGCATGATTCACCCAAAATATGATTATCAATCCGCATGCATATCAGTGGCTAATGTGATTGACATCTTGATTATCAAGTTGGCATGCGGTTCAACTCAATTTGAACTAAACTTAATCTTCTACTAATTTCATCATGAGTTTTTAACCTCTTACTAATTTCATCAATTTTTTTTTTTTTTTTTGATATGGCAAATGTGGTTAGTAATTAGCATTCTCAAATAGCACTTTAAGTATACATATAACCAAGATTGTCAAAATCGAGATTCTACGTAGGATCGAATCGTGGATCGTAGGATCGGATCGTGGATCGTAAGATCCTACCTATTTTCAGATTTTAAATAAAAAAACCTATTGATAGTGACTTTGTATGCTATATAATCACTTAAAATATGAATTCATCCATTAAAAAAAAATTGCATCATAAAATGTAATTTGCACACACTACATTGTTCTTATGTCATTCTAACGAAATAAAATATATTTAACTTTTGACATAATGTATCTAAAAAGTTCAGTACATGTTTAATTAGCAACTAAGTACCAAAATATTATCTACACATATGGAAAATGTTTTCCAAATTCTAAGTTCCAAATCCGAAATAAGTTAAGCTAGTTAGCATATAAAAACTAGCTAACTACAAATTTACAATATGTAATCCAAAAGAGAATTCACAATCTAAGGTAAACTAGCTAATTACAAATATAAAATCCAAAAGAAAATTCTCATTCTAAGGTTATTCTAATCTAATCACTGTCATTTTCATATCCCATTTCATCATCTATATCCTTCCTAGTATCAACATCCAAAACGTTAAACTTAAGTACTATAGGTTTTTTTAAGATTTTATGTTGACATAGGGGTAAATTTGGGACTTCAATTCATTATTGGGCTTGTGGATTTAGGTAGATTATCTTACCCAAATGAATCCCACTTAAAAAAAATAATAATAAAAAAAAAAATTTAAGCCAAATGGTAGGATCGGTAGGATCCCACACGATCCTACGATCCTACACGATCTTATATACGATTCTATCATTTTTGCGATCCTGTTACGATTTTAAACTTTTTAGTGATGTGAGATAGTAAAATCGTGCGATTTTACGACCCGGATCGTGATTTTGATAACCATGCATATAACAATCTCCCGCTTGTACAAAAATTAATATTTATTGCATATATCCATGTGCATAATTTTGGAAATGGTGTATTCAAAACATGATTTTAGTTATAGTTTTGAAATTGTAAAATTGTGTTTTGAATCCATAAATTCTGATGATGTAGTGCACACGCTGTACACACAGGTGTAAAATTCACAGCTCTCCTTGTTGGAATATCTAAATCTTGTTGCTTGAGCCCACTTGGATATGTGTCCACGCAGGGTCAAACGCCCTTAGAATATCTTTCGAATATCCATGCAATACAAACGAATGGGCAATGGCATTTGGCTTTTATTGTCTCTCTCTTCCCCTTAATTAATCAGTTTCTGGGAATGACAAAAATGTAAGAATGTAACAGTGTCACTATTTTGATCAACTCAAAATATATATTTCCTTCTCGCAAAAATGAGTAAGAAAGTTTCAATAGAAAAAGAGCAAATTTCTTATTAGAAAAGAGGAATTTATGCATCGTTCCATCTTTTATAACAAGGTGATATCTTTCCCTTTGTTTTTCTTTTTATTATTGTCCAATTGTAGACCATTCGAGTTGACCAAGGAATTAAAATTATAGGCTAAACACTGTTTATACTTCTACTACAGATACACTAACCAAAAAAAAAACCCAGTTTAGCAAAGCCTTAAACTAAGTACTAAAATATATTTATTAACTCCTAAAAAAAGCGAGACAGAAGATTTGGACTCCACTTTAAATCGTTGGATTCTTGAGTAAGAAAGGCACATCATTGAACATATTATAAAGGAGATGATACTGAATCCTTTTTTTTTCCCACACAAAAAGAACTATATTTTGTTATTTAACCAAGAGATCCTGATCGATCATGCAAATACCGACACCTAAATAACTTCGACAGTAGGTTGTTCCATTTTGCGTGATGCTGAGAATTCATAGATAAATATTAAAACTGCTTGGTGGATTCGTTGCATGAAAGTGGAGATGAAGTACTGCATGGATGAATTGACTATATTGTCGAAGTCGGCATGTGAATAAACCCTCTAGGCCAAGTCGAAGTCATTCCTTTCTTGTAACAAGTTTCTTGGCCACAAAGCTTAGAACCTCCATATTATCCCTTTTATATAGCCTTGTTAGAGCGTCAGAGGCAACAGTGTCAAGAAAGTATTGAATCGTTTTAAACTAGAAAAAAAAAAAAATTAAGAGTCATGCCAACAAACTATCAATCTGATTCAGAGGACCAAGCTTTTTCATTGGGAAGATTGTTTGGTCGTGAAAAGCCTTTGCATCAGGTCTTCGGAGGAGGAAAAGGTAATCTTCACCTTTTAACTTGATGCATTTGATGATTTTTTTAAATATTTTTTTTTTGAGAAACAAAAATTTGAGGAAAATAATAATTAAATAGATGCAACATATTAATCCCTTCTTTATTCAATAAAAATTTTGTCACAAATATTGTCCTCAATATTGCCTTCAGAATTTCGAAAAAGCTCCAAAGTGTAATGGAATGACCACATGAATGCCTTACATTTTCTTAACCTGCGCGCATTGCCTAGTTCCACACATCATGAACATAATATTCTTTAATTCAATTTGCACAGTCATTTCTGTTATTTTTCTCAGTGAATTCTATTTTCCAAAATCATGGAAATTAATTTCAATTTACTACTTTCTATAAAATGGGACTTGCACCGTGATAGCGGGCCATTGCTATTCATTGCACCATGTCATAGCAAAAAATTATATGGTGCCTTTAAAAGTTTATTCATCATTGGCCATTTGGCACGCGCAAGATATATATAATTTTTTTTTCTTTACAACTTATTAAAAGGTGTCAAATTGTTACAATATTACTTTTATATGGATTTATCATTAACTTCACATCAATTATAATTGTGGAACCGGGGCTAGAAATAGAATAATGAAATTCATAATAATTAATATACTACAAGAAAGAGTTATGCTTCATATTATGTTGGGTGTATTTTTGCAGTTGCTGATATACTATTATGGAAGGACAAGAAACTATCAGCTACAATCCTGATTGGATTCACGATTATATGGTTTCTTATTGAAGTTGTGGAGTACCATTTTGTTACACTTCTTTGTCACAGCCTCATCCTCGCAATGCTCATTAATTTCATCTGGACTAACGTGTCAAGACTAATGGACTGGTAATCACTAATAAATTCTTAAAGTTTGTGTATTCATCATCACCTAGCATCCTTGACTAGTAATCACTCAAGCTTTCTAATAAATTTTTGTGCTATATCTCAGGACTCCACCCTATATCCCTGATATTAGACTTTCGACAGAATCGACATTTAGATACTTCATAGCAAAACTGAATTGGTTCTCGTACAAATTCTACGAAATTTCAAGTGGGAAAGATTTCATATACTTGATTGTGGTATGTAAAGCTATGTTCCCTCCACAACTCCATTTGACTACTACTCTATGAAGATTTGACATATATAATATACTTGAGTGTTTGATATGTATACAGGCAATCGCTAGCCTTTGGATCTTGTCTGTTATTGGGACTTATATGAGCTCTTTGAATCTTCTATATATTGGTAACATCCTAGACCTTTCTTTAACAAATATGTTGTAGCTCGTAACTTTGTTTGAGGCTAATTGCTAATGTGTGTTTCTCTTTGCTGTTTTGAAGTCTTTCTCTGCGCACACACACTACCTGTTTTTTACGAAAGATATGAAAAGGAGGTGGATTATTTTGCTAACAGAAGCAACCGAGACTTGAAGAAATTCTACAGGAAATTTGATTCGAAAGTTCTTAACAAGATTCCAAGGGGACCAGTGAAAGATAGGAAATACAAATAAGTACTAAAAAGTTGTGAATTTGAAGATAATTTGTAAAATGAGTGTGAAAATTCAGGAGAAACATCTGTAAAAAAATTTATGTGATGCTTAGTATAAAAAAATATTAAATAAATATAAACTGCATATGTTTACTAAAGATTTGCTTTTGCACAAGAATTATCTCCGGCATTTATTTATTTTTTTTTATATTAATTTTCTCTTGCATTTAAGACGCAAATCCATGATAAGCATCAGAGCCTCATATATAGTTTGAGTTGGCTAATTTAAGGAATTATACCTTATATCATGAAAATGTGCTTCTTTTTTCTTTGAGTAAAATTTAAGCGAGTTCATTGGATATCTCATTTAATAGAAAAATAGAAGTGGTCTTGGTCTTCTTCTTCTTCTTCTTTTCCTACGGTTTATGGTCTCACTTTTATTACATCAATTTGTATGTCATATTTTGTCACCAAATTTCCAAAAGTAAAAAATGTTAAGATTTAGATCTAAGTTGGCATGGTAAAAAAAAAAATCCAAGTTGGCTAATTCCAATATCAAAATATGTGTTTATAAGGATTACAATTATTGCAAAATTACTAATAGAAGTATGGAGCTTAGCTGTTGTTAAAGATTGAGAGTTTAAGGAGAATCAATTAAGGTTGAGTTTGGGAACTTGGATTTGGATTTCAAATCAAGGGATTTCAAATCCATTGATTTTATGAGTTATTTCAAATCCAAGCATTTTAAAGGTTTAAAATCCATAGTAGATTTCTCAAATTCAAATCTTTGATCTTTTTTAAACTTTCCAAAAAAGTTATTTGGATTTTAATCACTCAAATCCAAATTCAAATGCCTTAATTATATCATCCAAACACCAATGAAAATCCGAGTTAAGCAGATATTTTGCTCGACCCTTGCTTGAGCAAGATTGCGGGAAAAATTATGAATTTGTTGCACCGACTGGTTTGATTTAATATTATTCTATATATAACCACATCCCTTGTGACGCAATTTTCATTGGGAAAAATAGTCGGTTTAAACCTATTGAAAGATCTTTGATTCGTTGAGACCAAACGTCAAAAAACCTCTTCCGGGTGTTTCTCTTTGAGAGTTCCTATGTATGAGCCTTAAAAATGAGATTGTTCTTGAGTTTAACACACAATGAGTGTTGTTAATCCAAACCATAGAAAAACCTACCTCTAGAGTTATTTTGAGTTCCATTCAGGATTTGTTGCAAACGAGTTCGTTCATAGAGGAAGTTTTATGTGAGGATTTCAAAATTCTAGGGCCATTATAATGAAAGTCTTTTGTTAAGGTTGCATAAGACTCTAGGAATACAAAGGTTTTGTAAGTATAGATTGTTGTGATCATTTCTTCTATAATAATTTTTTATACAGAGTTTAGTAATGTCGGACATGGCTTTTCCTTTGAGAAGAATTCTTAAATTTTTTCACTTGTCACCAAAATCCTATTGTGATATATTAATTGATTGTGTTTATTGCTTTTAGATTATGGTAATTATTATGGTATATATAATTATTCGTGTTTATTTATTTTGTTAACCGTGAGCATAATTCATAATTCATAATTCATAATTCATAATTCATAATTAATCCGTTACTTAGAACTTGAGTAATACTATACATATAAACTATTTTACAACACTTTTACAAAATGATGATGTGGCCAACCTCTTATTGGTTTTTATCTAAACCTACCATTAATATCATTTTTTTCATTTATTAATATTTACTCACCACATCAGCAATTTGTAAATTTTTTTGTAAAATAGTTTGTATCTTTAACATTATTCTTAGAACTTTGGAATCCAAAATAAAATTTTCATTTTGGTTAAAGCAATGCTATATACACAGAATTTCACAATATTTTTCACAACAGTGTTTTTTTTTTTTTTTTGGGAGAGAGTTTCAACCTATGACATCTGTTCTTAATGATAGCTCTTTATCACTAGACGAAGACATCAATCGATTTTTGGTGTATGCAAGAATTGAATCCCAGATCTCTTATTCAACTATCAGGGACTTTACTTGTTGGACTAACTGGAACTCACTTTAACAATTGAGTTGACACAGTTCTACTAATTCTTATTTGAGTCTACTATTGACATTATCTGCTTACCTACCACTAATGATTTGTGACATCATCAAGTGTGAAATTTATTGTCTATAGACTTTCTCCCTTGGATTCAAGTTACAAATTTATTCCTTATTTATTTTCATAAGGGAAAAGCTCTTTCGTACCACATCATTATCTATCTCTCTTACACCATTTTGCATCCTACTTCACCTCCCATTTTCATTGGGGAAACATAATGGTAGCAACTACCAAACGACTCATTGGCATGAACTCCAGACTCAACCATCCCATTAAAACAGGTTATACCTGCCAAAATATTACTCTACAGGTTGAGAGAATGGAAACTCATATGGCCACTGTTGAGAATTTCTTCCATTACCCTGCAAACATCAAACACAGTCACCCATTTTTATGTAAACTTTGAACTAAAATTAGATTAAATTAAATTTATAGGTGAAAATATAAAAGAGTCATGCCAGAGCATAGAAGCTTAAAGTGACTACTTCACTGACTTTTAACAGTTGTGGCCAGCATCATGTTTGGAGGAGGTAGCCTTCTCACTCATTGATGGCATTACTGCATGACTCACTTGCAAGGTCAATGATAATCCACGAGCGTTATATTTCTACAAAGATTTAAAGATACATGTTGGAATTATGGTTAAGTGATTAAATTCATTATTATTATTATTATTATTATTATTTGGATACAAGATAGAAATTCTACTCTAACCTAATCTAAGTGTATATGTGTGTGAAACTCCCTCCTAAAGACTTGAACCCCGGTCCTTACCCCTCACACCCCACAAGCACTTATACTTGTGGAGTGACCATCATACTAAGGGTGTGCGGTGGTTAAATTCATTATTTCTAAATGACTTAAACTTTGGGAACAATTGATAATTTAATATAGTATCAAAGTATGAGATCTTGCTCATGAGTTTGATATTTGTCTCTACTCTACCTTCCCTTTAAAATGTTAAAACTTAAAAATCTCTCGTGTTGGGCTCCACTTATTAAGGAAGATTTTAGACCTATACGTTAGGGAGTGTAAGAATTATAGTTAAGTGATTAAATTCACCATTTTTTAACAACTTAAACTTTCGGGACAATCGATCATTTAACAATGCACAATATATAGTTGATATATAGCATCAGAAGTTGTCATTACAGACTTCTGGTGAACTTTTAACTAAAAGTATGACACTGACAAAATCTAGAAAATTTAAAGGTTGAAATGAACCTGGCGTAAAATTGGCAATTGTTGAGATTCAGTAGCTATTCTTGGTACATTTTGGGAGGTACAATTTACTTCTGTATTAAATTGTGGAGGCACAGTAGATGTAGCAGTGTTTGCAGGCGGTGCCTGTGAGGCAATGAAAGGCACTTGCATTTGAGGGACTGGAAGAACTCCTGATCCAGGAATCAAATGCATTCCTGCTGTTGCTGAGGATAATGGATAAAAAGGTGCAGGAACTGGCATCATGTTAAGGCTTGTTGAGTATGACATGCTCATCATTCCCATGCCAAATCCCGGCATTGGTTGCATTTGCATAACTGGTAGAAATTGGGGAATTTGTGTGCTTTGGATTCCAGTTAATTGCATATATGGTACTTGGCACAGAGCTCCTCCCCCAGTAGACGTCATCTAATTTTCATGAAACACAAACAAAAGCAGCACATCCAAAAGAAATGTCTATCACCATGTGTATATATATATATATATATATATATAGAGAGAGAGAGAGAGAGAGAGAGAGAGAGAGAGAGAGAGAGAGAGAGAGATGATAAAGTTAAGAGCAACTGAAAGAGAGATACTTGACAATGATGCTTTAAGGCTTTAAGATATTCAATGGTATTGTCCAGCGTTGAAGCTCTGCTAGACTGAAATCAGATAAGCACTCTTGGTTAAGTGATTACATAGATAGAGGGGAAAACAAAAAAGCAAATATTTACAGAACAATCTCAATGACATGTTAAGTATCTCTCATCTGCAAATTATTTTATAAGACATGTATCAATGACACTTATTCCAACATTCCTTTTGATGAATAGCAGTCACTAAAAACTTGTTTAGTCCTCTTATGCGAATAAAATAGTGCACTAAAAAAGGTAAAAGCTTGTAGCAAGTATATGATATTCCGGTCATTAGAACTACTAGTCCATCAATAAGGAAAGTCCGGTCTATGTCCTCTATGAAAGAGTTCTAAGATTCTTTAGAGAGAAATTCTAGAAGAAGAAAGAGTAGAAAAACTGAATTTCATTATATGAATAGATTACATCAGATCCCCAATTATATAGGGTCAGTAACCGTAACAGATTTGGAACTAACTACTCTAACAGAATACATACACGTGGACTGTATTACAACTAATCCTATACTTAAACCTGTGGTGCTAAACTACATACAAGATTACAATAGTATTGCTAAACTACAAGTCGTTTGTGCTCTGTTTTATATCTCTGTTGACAGAGTCACCATCATTCTTTACATCCCCCCTCAAACGAAGGGGAGGAGCCCCCATGAGTTTGTAGGACAAAGCATGAAACCGAGGAGATGGCAATCCTTTAGTGAATATATCAGCCAGTTGATCCAAGGTAGAGATGTACTTGAGAACCATATCCCTATTCAACACCTTTTCTCGAACAAAATGATAATCAACCTCTATATGTTTTGTGCGAGCATGAAAGATAGGATTTGAGGCCAAAGCAAGAGCTGAAACGTTATCACACCATAAAATAGGAGGATGATGCAAATAAACCCCTAAGTCCTTGAGAAGCATACGCAACCAATATAACTCAGCTGTTGTATGAGCAAGAGACCTGTACTCAGCTTCAGTGGAAGACCGAGACACAACAGTCTGCTTCTTAGCGGACCAAGTGATAGGAGAATTGCCTAAGAAGACAACCATACCCGTAATGGACCTCCTATCAATAGGATCTCCAGCCCAATCAGCATCACAATAAGCTGAAAGGGTGAAAGAACCAGGCCTAAAGGAAATCCCTTTGTGCAATGTACCCATCAAGTATCTCAAGATCCGTTTAGCAACAACAAGATGAAGTTGAGACGGCTTGCTCATGAATTGACAGACCTTCTGGACAGCATAACACAAGTCAGGCCTAGTGAATGTCAAGTATTGTAAAGCACCAACAAGACTTCTATAGGCTGTTGGATCAGAGAGAAGAGGACTAACAGCAAGAGTAGAAGATTGAGAAGAGGCACACGGATTAGAACAAGGCTTACAGTCCATCATATGAAATCTAGACAGCAAATCTTTGGCATATTTGGATTGATGTACAAAAATACCATCACCAGAATATTCAATCTGCAGCCCCAAAAAATAGTGCAAAGGACCTAAATCCTTGAGAGCAAATGAAACCCCAAGCTGAGTAATAATATCAGCAATAAGCACCTTATCACTGCCAGTAATAATGATGTCATCTACATACAAAAGTAAGTAAACAACCTGCTGTGAATGAATGAGAATGAACAAATTACTGTCCGCACAAGAAGCATGAAAACCCAAATGGAAGAGCTGAGTGGTAAAGCTGTCAAACCAAGCCCTAGGGGCCTGCTTCAGACCATAGATTGCTTTGTGCAAGAGACAAACATGATGAGGCTTGGAGATATCCTTGTAACCAGGGGGCTGACTCATATAAACCTCCTCTTGCAACACCCCATGAAGAAAAGCACTAGAGACATCTAATTGCCTTAGAGACCAACCAAACTGAACAGCCAAGGCAAGTATAATCCTCACGGTTGTAGGCTTAACCACTGGACTAAAAGTTTCTGCATAATCTAGACCATATTGTTGTAAGTAACCCTTAGCAACAAGCCTAGCCTTGAACCTAGCAATAGAACCATCACTATTCCTCTTAGCTTTGTACACCCACTTACACCCCACAACATTTTTATCAGGTGGTAAAGAAACCAAGGACCATGTATGCTATTGTTGCAAACTAGTAAACTCAGAATCCATAGCTTTAACCCAATGAGGATACTTAGAAGCAATAGAATAGGAAGGGGGCTCAGTGCAACTGTAATCAGTCTGAACAGCAAACACCTTAGGCTTGGAAATACCATTTTTGGACCTGGTAAGCATAGGATGGGCATTTGTATTCACAGGGACAAGGGTAGGGACAGAAATAGAAAGACTAGGAGCAGTAGGGGAAACAGGTAGACTAGACTCGAGAAACAGCAGAGGAAGACACATGTAATACAGAAACAGGACAAGGATTTGGAGATGGAATAGAAGAAGAAGGCTCAAAACAAGAAGTAGACTCAGCTAAACCAGAAGCAGCAGAAGAAATGGGACTGGACTGAGTAATACTCAAGGAAGAAAGTGGAATGAAAGAAAACCACACATCAGAGGAAAAAGAAGTAGGAGAAGAGGAAGGGGAATTAGCACTAGAAGTAGGAAAACTAGGAAAAACGGATTCATCAAAGACACAATGACATGAAATGTAAATTTTGCCAGTAATAACATCCAAGCAAATATAACCTTTGTACTGAGGAGGATAACCAAGAAAAATACATTGCTTAGATTTAGGATCAAACTTATGAGAGGCATAGGGTCTCAACAAAGGGTAACATGCACAACCAAAGGTTCTTAAAGCATGAAGGGAAGGTGTGTGACCATACAATTTCTCCCAAGGAGAGACAAATTGCAAAACAGAAGTTGGAAGTCTATTAATTAGGTACACAGCAGTACTAAATGCATGAGACCAATAAGAAGTAGAGAGGTTGGAATGGTGAAGCATGGATAAAGCACTCTCCACAATGTGTCTGTGCTTCCTCTCAGCAACACCATTCTGCTGAGGAGAGTAAGGACAGGAAAATTGATGGAGAATACCATGTTCTAAGAAAAAAGACTTAAATTTGGCATTAACAAACTCACCCCCACCATTTGATCTTAGTGTTTTGATTTTGGCAGAAAATTGGGTCTCAACCAATGAATTGAAATGTAGGAAAACTTGAAACACATCAAACTTCCTTTCCAACAAGAAAAGCCAAGTGAAACGAGTAAAATCATCAACAAAAATCACATAAAATCTATGATCAAGAACAGAAGTCACAGGAGCAGGACCCCATACATCAGAGTGCACTAATTGAAAAGGATAGTCAGTATTTGATACATGAGTAGGAAAAGGAGTCTTGTGCATTTTAGCACTTATACAAGAAGTACACTTAGAACAAATGTCACTAACACAGGACACTTTGACTGAAGGAAAAGAAGACATAGCAGAATGTAAAACCTTAGCACAAGGGTGACCAAGCCTATTATGCTAGAGTAAAGACTGTGGAGACAGTGCAGCAAAACCACTGGAAGTTGAATGAGAAGGAGATGAGGAAGGCAGAGTGGAAGAGCGTATATGATAAACTCCATCCTTACTCAGCCCTCTGTAAAGAACCTTCCCCGTAGGTAAATCCTGAATTGAGAACCAATATGCATCAAAATAACAAAATGCATTATTTTGAAGACATAGTTTGTGAACAGATAGTAAGTTGGAAGCAATTCTAGGAACTCTAAGAATATTATTTAAGTAGAAATTATGAGAGGAAGTGATGAGCTTACCATTGCCAATATGTGTTACTGGTAAATCTTGCCCATTGCCAACTATTACAGACTCACCAGTTGCAGATTGTTGAGCAAGAGAAAGTTGAGATAAATCTGGTGTGATGTGATCAGAGGCACCAGTGTCAGTCAACCAATTCTGATTCTGAGTAGCACCTGAAGTGGCAGCCATTGATCTTGCAGCCATGGAAGCAAGCTTAGCTGGAGCATGCCTACCTTGATAAGCAAAATTCATTCTGTGATAACAGTCCAAAGCAGAATGGCCATTCTTGCCACAAATCTGACAAGTAACTTTCTGTCCTTGAAAAGAAGGCTTGTTCTGTGTAAATAATTGAGATTCCACTGGATTATTAGTGTTCTGAAATTGACCACTACCACTACCAGGAAACTGAAACTGATTGTGATAGAATTGACCACCACCAGAAAATTGATTTCCACCACCTCTTCCATTTCCACGGCCTCTGTTATTCCCAACCTTGCCTCTTCCTCTTGCAAAGTTTTGATTGAATTGATTGACTGCCATAGCAAATGATGCAGAATCTCTAAAAACCGAATGATTAGACCTTTTCTTAATTGACCTCTCTTCAGCATTTAAGAGTGTATTCAACTCTTCAATAGTAAGAACATCATTTCTGGTTCTAATTGCATAACAAAATGCATCATACTCTGGAGGCAGAGCTTCAAGAGCTAGATGAATTAACTCTTCCTCATCAACACAGACTGCTACAGCTCCAAGTTTATCTCTAACCTCCTTGATTCTTTGAAAGAAAGAATCCATTGACTCTGAACCCTTCTTGATACTCATTAGCTCATCCCTCAAACTGAGCACATGAGATCGTGATACTGATGCAAACCTTTTCTCAAGCACTTTCCAGACACCTCTTCCAGACTTTTGACCCACAGTAAGAGCCAAAACTGACAGAGAAAGAGTTGAATTAAGAAAGGTGAACAAGGCTTGCTCACGACTCCTCCATTGGAAGTACTCTAGATTAGCCACAGTTGTAAAATTACCTGAGCTATCCTTGAGAAATGGATCCGGAGCTTGATCATCATCATTGATGAAATTGATCATTGAATATGCTACCAAGATCACTTCAATCTGATGTCTCCACACCATGTAGTTGTTGTAATCAAGCTTCACAGTAGCCATACTTGCCATATTTGACAGTAGCAGCAATGAAGGATTGACACCATGAGTGATTGAAGAACTCGTGGTTGATCCTGTTGTTGCAGAGGATGAAGACGATGAAGAATTTGTAGAAGATGCCATTGTTGGCTCTGATACCATGAAAGAGTTTTAAGATTCTTTAGAGAGAAATTCTAGAAGAAGAAAGAGTAGAAAAACTGAATTTCATTATATGAATAGATTACATCAGATCCCCAATTATATAGGGTCAGTAATCGTAACAGATTTGGAACTAACTACTCTAACAGAAGACATACACGTGGACTGTATTACAACTAATCCTATACTTAAACCTGTGGTGCTAAACTACATACAAGATTACAATAGTATTGCTAAACTACAAGTCGTTTGTGCTCTGTTTTATATCTCTGTTGACAGAGTCACCATCATTCTTTACACTCTGAACTAATTTATAAAAAATAATTCAGCAGGAAAGTAACTTTTCTTGTCTACCCAATAGACTATGATATTTTCCCTTAGAGTGAGTGTTTCTTTAGTATAATAACACATAGCACCACCCCATGGTGAAGTACATTAGTTTGTGCATCCAATTCCCAGCTATCTTCATTTTCTGAATTCTTCATCACTGCAATTTTCCAAATAGTGTTACCAAGATTGAGACCACATTCACTTTCACCTATTCTATACCAAATTTTTTGTACCAAGACAATAACTAATCATCATTAAGCAAGGAAAAGTAATTGTGAGTCGTGACCTTGTTACAGTTAGGAACCAGTTCCTGCAAATCTCTGATCTTCCCCTTGATCCAGTCCCTACGCCTCTGTTCAAAACAAATGTAATCTAGTTGATCATAAGAAGTAAGAGAAGGGTGAGGTATAAGATAACCCTTCCAAGGAAATTTAAGATCAAAGTTGATTTGAAATATCACCCTCTCAGAAAGATTTGTGTATTTCAGCAGAACGAGTTCTTTTTGGCCGTTTATCTTCATTTGTCTTCATATCTACAGAGACCATAACAATCTCCTAAAACAGGAATTAACATGACAAAACAAAACACACCCATGTAAGAAAATGACAAATATAAATCCATGTTATTATGTTAGTTCAAACTTGGCATTTATTAGTTCAAATTACTTCGCTTCTACTTCCTCCATAAGTCAAGTCATCAGCTTTCCTTTTTCCCCTACTTGATCTTCCTTCATCCAAAATCTCCCTCTCTATTGAACAGCTTGATGCTATTGTTGAATGAAGCTGAAGATCAGGTAGAATCTCAAAAATATCTTGAAAATCCTCTGCTTCTGTGGCACCAATGCTCAAAGAACAAGAAGAAGCATTAAGCCAATCAGGATTGGTCTCAAGGACACCAGGTTGACCAGAATCCACAGAAAAATCTCCATCATTTAGAAAGGACTCCTGAAGAACATCCACCTCGTTGGAAGTGGTGAACTCTCACTCTGGGAATTGTTGCCTCTTGTCAAATTGTCAATCTAAGTGGGTACTCTCACACGATTAAAATTCACACACAATGGGACTTGGAAGCTGGAACTAGCTAACTAGTAAGCGGTGCAGTTTGTAGGTGGTGGTGTTTGTGGTTATATTTATATAATCCAAGACCACCCCAGTACTAGACCTGTACTTTAAATCCAATTGAACTAGCGGGAACCAACAGAGTAACGACTTTTGGAACGTTGGAAATGAAGAAAACAGCCACTTTGTATGGAAACACTGGAAGATTTTGGCGGGTTGCCCTTTTGTGCATGTGTACTATCTCAGTTATTTTGTATTTGTTCCATGTTTTTAGTGACTTTGTGCTATACTTTGTCATTTTAATCAGTGGGAACCTGTCCACTTGTACCTGTGTTGTTATGTAGTGCATGTAGAGCAACTGTTAAGCCACCTGGACATATGTGACTCCGTGTCTACCTCGTTTTCCTCTTCGAATTTTGGAAGTATAGAAAAGGCTCGAGCTTGCTGCCTCAATGTCCAACAGCCATGATCAAATCCTAATTATGCTGCAGCTAAAAAAAAATGTCCTGATCATGCAATCATGCGTTTGCAGAGTAAAGCAGTGTGCTACATAAAAAGAGGGGGAAAGGCAAGTATACAGTGTACTGCATATTTGGATAGGTGACAGCAAAAAGAAAGAGATATGTATTCAAGGGTCACGTTCACTTTTCTCTTTCTTTTTGCTGCTTGTAGCAAAACCTTTTCCTAAAGAAAGGTCAATGTTAGCATACATTGCAGAGTATAATGGTCAAATGAGTAAGAATATGATTGCTTAAAAACCATGATCTGCTTGCCATTTTTTCAAAAAAAGAACCATGATCAAGTGCATGTTTTCTTTCTTTTTGGCTGAAGAATGAAATATAATCAAATACATATTGTTATTGTCAGAATCAGGAATTTTTGTGGGTCAAGTTAAATGTATAAAACAAAAATTTAACAGAAAGAATATAACCTATTATATATCTATACTACATAGATTTTGTTTAAACTTTCTCTCCTCACCATTAACTCTTCTTTTTACTTCATTATTTCTTACTCTAACCTTATCCTTCTTGCAACTATTTCTCTTTCATCTTATTTTCTACATAAATTTCTTGCTACTCTCTTTGCCCCCCCCCCCCCCTCAGTCCATTCCACGTTCTGCCCATAACAAACAAATGAGGAAAAAAAAAATTGCCAATACTCGCTCTATTTTTTCTATTTTGTTTGTCATTTGGTGGGTTTTTTTCATTGTTTCTACTATTTTTTACACTAATGTTTCTTTTTTATAATATTTATTTAATTGCTGCATCAAATTTGCATATTACAATATAGTATTATCAATTTTTTATCCAATAAATTTGTAAACTATGAACTATCCTTTCAATCATAATGATCATGATTAAAAAATTTTAAACATTTCATATCAATATTTTTTTGTTAAATAAATTAGAAATTAAGCAGTTAGAGTATATTAATGTTTTAAAAATCATGAAACACATAGAAAAATTAATCAAATTTTAAATAATTTAAATAATAAACAATATTTTGTATACCTGAACATATACAAGCCAATATAACAAAAATATAAACTAAATAAAACGTTTATTTTCCATTTATGACAAATGCAATAAGGATCTTTAACTCCTAACCATAAAATCCACAATTGTCCTTTCATAAAATAATAAAAAACCATAGTATCCTTAGTTCTTATTCTCCAAACTCAAATTAAAAAAAAAAAAATTATTATCTATTTTAGGAATATATTTGTTGAATATGTTTTGGTTTAACGAGGTATTAATTAATATTATAAGAGTAATAAGAAATTTTACACACACATATGTCTACACCTATTATTTATAATAAATAATAGGAGGTATGAGGAAATTTAAAAGCCCAGAGCCCCCCCAACACCCCCCCCCCCCTTTGTCAAGAAGAATGTATTTAGTTCTATATCTTTTCTTCCTTTTTCATTTTTGTTAATCAATTATAATGCCTTAGCTTGTAAATCCACAACTCTACCGCTACCCTCATTTCATCTTCTTAAAAAGAGAGTAAGAATCATTTGAGTCGGAGCTCATTGAAGTAAGGGATATGTTCTAAACAATTTATCAAGCAATGTCCTGCAAAGAGGAAATAACTGGTCTTAGCAAAAATTGATGACAATGCTTGATGCTATTTCTTTTTAACCATAAAAAGATTCAATGTCGTATGTTGACAAGGGCTCAAAGTTGCACTAGGGTACAATTATTGACTCTTTTAAACTTTAAACTGTCTCTGCGAGTGCCACGCCTACTTATATAAGCTTATGTTTTCAAGCAATGAAGCTATTAGCATCAAACTCAAAAACTGTCACTCATTTGTGCTTGTGAATAAGCTGCCCCGCTTACTATGGAGAGTTTAAAGGATATATAATCGCATGCGTGTTTCGTGTCATTGAATACAGCGTCTTCAACTTTGAAAACTTGGGTCAATCTTTCGATCAAATTCAAAAACACATTACTTAATCAAAGTTGATAGTAGCAAAATTAAAAAACAAAAGTCAACTTTGATGAATGCATGCATGTGCTCTTTTTTCTTTTTCTTTTTTTTGACTTGTCATACTAATCTGTGTGCCTACTATGCTTCAATCTAAATAATTATTTATATCATTGTTGCCTTAAGCTTCTTGTAATTTAATGTGACATTAAACCTTACCACGTCAATTTTTTTTTTTTAAATTTTTTTTTTATATATATAATTACAACAATTTCCCCCCTAAATTCCACAAATACTTTATCTATGGAAAGGTTCCAATTAAGCTAAAAGACTTTTGACTTTTTTTTTAGATAAAAGATAGAACTCCTGGCTTTGCTTCTTTCTTTCTTGTTTGGCATTTGGCTGCTAGTTTGGAAATTTTATACTCCACTAAATGCTTTTAAACAAATATTTGCGGAATCCACACATAAACACCCAAACAATATAAAAAGGCCAAAGAAGATAAGGAGCCCAAATGAGGGAAATGAAATGAGAGCCTTAGCCTACCCACTGATAACCTGCCTTATCAATTATCCTTTTTCTTTTCTTTTTTTGGTGGGTAAATTGCCTTATCAATTATCATTCATGACAACTTGCAATAATTCCGAATCCCTTAGTGATAAATAGAAATCTCTCTCTCTCTCTCTCCTCACTGTCTTTCATTTTTCTTTGTCACTTTTCGTCAACAAAGCTGAATTTGATATGGATGAGATTTTTGTTTAATTCCTCCCTAGCCAACTATTATGACTTTCCTAGTCATTGTGTTCGAACTAAGATGTGTTTCATTTGTGTATCCACTGAAAAAATGTAGGCCAATTCATAGTTAATTCTCGGTATTGCCAAGTGGCGCAATTTGATTGTTCAGTTGGAACCATCGTTACTATTAAAAAAAACGCCGCCTTGTTTGACAAGTAGTTAGTATAAAGAGCAAAAGCCTCAGCATCGTTTATAACTTTATATTAGTCTATACTTTTTTTTTTGAAAAATAGATAGGATATATTAGTCTATACTTGACCCTCTAGAACTCAATACAATTGCCACCATTTCTACAGACTAAAGAGAGGGTGTGAAAAAAAGCTTGATTGAACATAGATGGTGAGGGAATATTGGAGGGAAGTGGTACCAAGGGACGCAAGCGGCAATGGCGAAAGCTTGAGCAGTGAAGTAGTTTTTATCATCTGGGGTGCCTTGGTCATGCTTTCTCTTATCACAGCAGCCATCTTTTCCTGTGCAGATGGTGCATCCAAAGACAAAACCTCAGCAACCCACAATGATGCTTATGGTGCTGCTTGTGCCGCCGGCTGTGGTGGAGCTTGCGGTGGTTGAATTCATTCATTCTCACCACTCTCTTCATCATAAAAGTCACAAGAATGAACTTCATAATGTAATAATTCAGTGTCAAGTTATGCTTCCTTTCAGTTTTAAAGTAATGTTGAAGCTACTGTTTGTTCAAACCATTCTGCTAGATAGCAACCTAGAAGAATTTAAAGACAAAAATAATGATGATATTAATGAAACAGTTACAGTTTTTTCAGTTCCTTGATTCAATGGATTGTCTTCTCTTTTTTCTTATATCTTTTTTCACTTTCTTAGCAAAATATTGAATTAGATTATGTTGAATTCATTCATTCTCACCACTCTCTTCATCATAAAAGTCACAAGAATGAACTTCATAATGTAATAATTCAGTGTCAAGTTATGCTTCCTTGCAGTTTTAAAGTAATTTTGAAGCTACTGTTTGTTCAAACCATTCTGCTAGATAGCAACCTAGAAGAATTTAAAGACAAAAATAATGATGATATTAATGACACAGTTACAGTTTTTTCAGTTCCTTGATTCAATGGATTGTCTTCTCTTTTTTCTTATATCTTTTTTCACTTTCTTAGCAAAATATTGAATTAGATTATGTTGCAGTAGAGCTATACTAACTTCCATATATCATAAAGGAGAATACAGTGTGATCCTTATCTGCATTCTAGAATTTAAGTGGTTAATAGTTTGCCACAAGTTGTTAGCAAAATGTTTCCCATATTTCTTTGTAGACATTTAAACCACACACCTCACTGTTTGCCATCCCCATCCCTGAAATGTCTTTTAGCACTTTCCCGTGACAACATGGGCTTCTTTAAGACTTTAACAACGTAAAGGTGTATATATTCTTTTTCAAGATAAGCAAGGCATCATATATATTCACGTACACAATCGTTGCTAAAATTGCCCAATCAAAGATACAATCTTTAATATTCCATTGCGGGGCCCAAACCTCAAATATTGTTGGGGACTTGGTACATCTAAGGTGACCCTTGTGGATTTCATACTTGATACCAAAGTGAGCCCAAGGATAAAAAGAAACACAGCAATGTGATTTCTGAGTTGTGAACCATCCAGAATTCCTAAAAGTAGGCGGCTTATTTCCAGATACTGTGGAGATGTCAATTACCTTGGGTTGGATTACAACTGAAATTACATACAAATTTACAAATCGAATATATTATTGTTTGATGTGCTAAAAAAAGAGGGGGAAATCCTAACATATTGTTCAGATCACTCGTTCAATCATTCATGTGTCGAAAGAAAATTCAATGTTTATTCTGCTCGCCTCGTGCTGATATGTTCGTTTGTTCGCTAGTGGAGAATGCATTGGGTCTGTACATTTGCTCTTTATAAAAAACTCGGGTTCTGATTTGATTCATCTATTTATGTACATACATAGATTATTATGAGTTCAACATACAAGGGAATGTGATTATTTTCTTTAGCATTGACACGATCATTCATGCTTAGAATGTGTAGTCAAGTGTAAGAAATTCACATTCCAAAACTTTTCCTTAAATCAGTGGAAGATATATCCACGCGGAACTTGTCTGCTGGTATAGATATAAACATGTCTCTTAACTCCTCTGGAATGTCAAAATCTTCAAGAACCTGCATGTGTTACACAATGGAATTCAAAACTTCGCCAAAGGAAATAAGATCAACAAGAAACAATCAGAGCCTTAATGAGCTTTAGTATGCAAGCCTACCTTGAAAGCACCATCTACATTACGACCGCCCACAAGGAAAATGCATCCTGTTTTCTTACATCCAATGAGTATCTCCAGCATTTTCTTATAGTCCCCGTCATAGTATTTGGGCTGAAAAGGCAATAGATATATTTCATAAATACCAGCTAAATTATCATACAATGTGATGCTCCACACTTGCCATACTGCGTCATATACTATGAAACTACACCAAAACATAGACATCTTAAAAATCTAAATATCAAAAGTTCGATGTTTTACTATTTCTTCTAAACCACCGTCACTATAAGTGTCTGTAAGCATTGGTGATTTAGGTGTGAGTGTGGCCAAAGCAACCTACCCTGTTTTGTTGTAATGGTAAAGCCAGGATCCCTTAAGAGAGTGCAGCTGTGTGCCTAAGGATCTTGTTTTCGAAAAACAGAGGCCTGTCCATTTTAGGCTTTGTGGCATACTGTCCACATTATATCCAAATGCACAATAAAAAATAAATAAACTAGAGTAAATAAGGGATTTGGCTACACAGTAGCATTTCTATTTGCAATTTTGATCATAAATCATTATGTTTTACACCAACCAACAAAAGAATTGTATGAAACATACACATACTGAGCTCCATATAAGACAAGCAGTGCTTGAACAAACACAAAGAAATCAGTGCATACAATTACAATACCACTGCACCAATTTAATTTTAATTTTTTTCTTTTTCTCTCTCCTTTTGTTTCAAACAATTTGCTTACACAATGTTTGAGTTTTTAAGGAAAGATCATCAAATATAAGATCATCAAAAGGACTGGATGGGATAAGACCTATTCATGGGGAAAGGAAAAACCTGGGTAATGTCACTCTTTTATTTGGACTTTCATGATGAAAATTTAGGAAATAGATCATCTATTGCTTGGTTAGTGAGATGAACGGAAAGGGAAAAAATGTATTTTCATTTGACCATTATGCCTATATATTTGATTAGGAAGTTATCTTGTAAGAATTTTTGTGATTGAACAAAATTTTCACTAAAAATTTTGGTTTTCGCCCAAATCTGTCCATTTCTGGGTGTAGCAAATCCCTTAAAAGAAGGTGTAATTTTCCTCACAAATTCATTAATTTCCCTGCTTAAAAAAACTACAAAACAGCAGAAACTATCAACCTGATCAAGTTAATATTCTTTCCCTAGTTATTTTGAGATGATAATCTCTCAAGTATGCTACTCAAATTTTATCATGCTATGGGCCTATGGTCAGTTCAGTTCTTAAATTTATAGGGCTTAAAATGTTTCTACCTTCTTATAAGGGAAAATCTTCAGGTTTTGTCATTACATTATGTAATAGAAAACCTTTTGCCTTCAAAATCATAAAGCAGTAACTGTTCTGGAAAGTTTAAAGAAGTTTCTTGTATGAACTTTAATTTTAACAATTTTCTGCAATATTTATATGGCCTGGCCTGTTTACACATAACAAGTCTAGTAAAAGTTGAATGCCCCTTAGATTCTGGAAAGGTTGTTTTCATGACCTTCCTATACTCAAAACTCCAGTCTACCTCTAAATGAGAGGAACATATTGGGAAAAACATAGCAGACCAAAAGTATAATGTCCAGCAGAATATTTATCACACAGCCAAGCTTGGAGAACAAAAGATTCAGTATCCCTAGGCACCAAATAATACATGACTAATTGCAAGATTAACATTAATTCATAAATCAAACACCAGGAATTGATTTCATGGTAATGAAATTCAGAAAATGCACTTTTCTAGAAAATTACAGCTACATGGATATATTAGAGAGCACGCTTCAATAACCTACACTATACTTTCATTGAAATTAAAATATAATGATGATGGTGTTGATATTAATAATAGTATTTCAGATTAAAATTACGTACATTAATTAGTCTCACTGCTGTGTCAGCACCAATTACAAAAGTACTGCCTGGAAAAATTTCAGCTTTCTTATAAAAATAAGGCTGACTGGATATAATTACTGTCTTCCCTGTCATTCAAAGAGAAAATCATTAACAAGTACAAGTTATATATCATATAACAAGCTGCTATCCCACACTACAAGTCAGCTTAAAGTAATAAATATTTTGCTAGTTAAAAAAATATGCAAACACAACCTTCACCCACAGAGGATTTAAAAAAGATAAATCTTGGAAAAATTTATACATTTTATAAATCTTGGAAAATAATACAGACAATCAACCTCACCAACTTTTTCGAATTGCTTGACACGGTCTTTGATTTGTGACACCGTTAGTGGTGGTTTGTCTGCGTTGACTGCAGATATTTCAAAGCATGGATACGCATCACCACAAATGCTGCATAAAAATAAGTAAAAATGATGAGAAGCATTTCATATAAATTCTCAATTGGCATTGGTGACAAACACAGTGCTACATCCACATAGAGAGGGAGAAAAGGGCAGTATAGCACAATTGATGTGGACAGATTTACTTTCCTGAAGCAAGAATGCATACACAACTTTCTGGCAACTAAATGTCCAAAAGGTAGCAGGTCTATGAGACAATTCCAAAGTGAACAAACATTTCACAAAGCTACCAGATAATTATTAACATACCTAGCAGCAACTTCCAAGAGCTTGAGGTGACCATCATGTAAGGGATTAAAAGAACCCGATAATATAATCTTCCTTTCAGCAGTTGACATATCTGTGCCTGCAAAAGTTGCTACATGATTGACTGAAAAGAATAAAATTCACACTGTTAATTGAGGTTGATATGAGCAAAAGGTCAATACCACTTGCAAATGGATAAATTTTAAAGTATATTTGCCCATTTATAAGTTGCTCTAATTCTTGATCTTCATCAAATTGCTTTTCACATTCATCAGATACTTCAGATTCTGTCAACCCCGAATCAAATGTTGTCGGAACTCTGCATGCATTTGCAATTGCCTGTAACCAAAATATAAAAGGAAAATTAAAATGCAAGAGAAAGTAAGTGACAACCTAAGAAACAAACTTGAAGTTCTAGATATAACAAGTCAAATTAGCAAAAAAAAACATGCAATGTAACAAAGCGAACACACTGTATTGCCAAATAATCCTTTTCTCTACTTATTTTGAAATCTCAGGAATTCTTAAAAAGTAATAGACAACAACATTTTTTTACAAAGGAGATAGAAGCAATTAGCTCTTCTCAAAAATTATATATTTGAATGGTTAGACCTTTTTCTGGCAAAGGAAATACATGCAATTAGCCATTCTTGAAAACTATATATTTGAATGCTTAGACTTGATAATCATTAATATTTTAACACATACCTTAAGTAAAATATGACTTGAAACTTTGTCTTCCTGCTCTCTAGTCCGCAAACCCTACATTAATCAAGTAAAGAATATAAATAAACATTACAACACATTCAATTAAATAAAAGCCAAAACAATCCCATAACTACCTTTGACAGTGTAACTGTAGATACCCAAAGCCGGTCAGCTGTCCTTGTTGACAAGTGAAACCTGCAAATGATTATGAAACCAAAAGGTAAGCAAAGCCAAATTGGGGGAAAAACATTATGTAAGGAGGAATCTTGCAAAACAACATGTGCAGACTACAAGATCCAGCTTAAATGATAGAAAGTAATTTCAGAAAACAACTTGAAAGCCCATTAGTCTTTCACAAACTTTGAGCTCAAATTGCAATCTATAGTCAAGAGTATCCTTGTCAGTTCCTAAAACTGGGCTTATGCAGAAAAAATTGACAAAAAAGAGAAACACAGAATGTTGACTACTTTATAAATAGGAAGTGGGGAAAGGTTTTTTGAAAGTCATAATGTGTATCATATAGCTAGATCCAGAAAACAATGGTAGAATGATATAGTTATATCAATCAGTTTGATCCAATTAAAATTCATGATCAATCCCTTGGCTGGATCCTTTGATGAGAAATTGATAAAGGATCTTAAGCTGACTTCATGTTCTGGGTTTGCTCAGTGCCCTTCAATTCCGCCTCCCCTTACCCAATTGACTGAGACTAGGTTTGAAGTTGTCATGACAAGGCAAGGGCAGAATTGTAAGACTATTCCCTGGGTGGCCAGAGTTCTATTATGCTACTAAAATCTGTGAATGCATTAGGTTACCAGTTTGTATCAAGAACAAGATGCAATTCCCTTACTATAAAGAAACACTCATTCATAAGATGAATTGTGTGTGTTCATCAACTTTCTTGTTAATACTGAAATTTTGATCAAAGATACCTGTGGTCCCCAAGTTTCGGCCTTGAGCTAGCCAAAGACCCAGTAAAACCCACACCAAGAACTGGAGAACCTATTGAAGGGACAAATAGAAACCATACAAAATCACATTAGTAAGGCTGGATTTCAAACATATAACTATTATACCCATCAAATTTGTCGTTTTGACATGAACATCCAAAAAAGGCCTGCTCATTATTAGTGAGGTTATTAAACAATCAAATATCAAGCTAACAATATCTTCTTCTTTTTTTAATAAGTCAAGCTGACAATATCATTGTATAGCTCTCAATCGACTCTAGCATTATTTATAATTGCAGTCAAGCACATTTTAAAAGAGAGGGAAAGCAATGAAGATACCAAATTATGTGGAAGTCGCAGGGAACCATAGATAGTGAAATTTGAGAATTTCAGTCATAATCCTAGTCCGGTATAAAAATTGCACAGAAGTCAATCAAAATACTTCAGCCATAGCTATTGTTGAATCATCTTAATTATAAAACCATGATAGGTTGAAACAAAAACAGAATTCCAATATTTTCAAAGTTTTTCCAAAACTAGGATAATCAATCAAAATCAGGGTTCAAGGAATACCCCAGTATTTCCAGGGCACTGGAGTTCGAACGCTACCAACCCCCCCGCCCCCCATCCCCCTATTTACCTAGCCAAAGAAAAAAAAGAAGGATAATCGGTGTGCGTTTGGGTAAGAATGAAAAATTTAAATTATTTCACTATTCAGCTTATTTTTGCTACTGTTCATGGGTCTCACTGAACTTTTTAGCACTATTTATGAGTCACACTGTACTATTTCAACTAACTTTTATCTTTATCTACAGTACTTTTAGTAATAATTTTTCAGTTTCAACAAAATAAGTGGTATCCAGACACACCCTCAATCAAAATCACAGCACTACCATGCAATAATAATTGACATGTTTATAATTTCAGCATCATGTACACTAGATCAAACAAATGACAATTACGCTTTCACTAGCTGCATTGCTTCTAAGATTTTCCCATTTAAGCAAAACCACAAATTTTCAGGGTCAAAACAATCTCAAATTCTTGATTATTAGCACACAAAAAAAGAAAGTCTACAATTACTATTGGCAAATCAAAACAATGCATTAAAATAAGCTCGGCGTGACAATGCACTGTCAAAATACATACCACTTTTCTCAAAAAGGTTAATCAAAGCCATCATCATGTTCTTGAAACAATTAGTACTTAAGAGCACAAAAACTAGCAACAAATACACTATAAGCTGAAAATCCACAATTAGTAAAACTATGGAATTGTTTTAGAGGAAAGTGGAATGAAGAAGAACCTGGAGTAGAGAGCTTGAGGGCGCGATTATAAGCCAATAAAGCCATGTCTTCAGCGGTGTCTTGGCTACAAAACTTGCTCGGAATCTACTACAACACAAAAACAAAAATGAGGCAATGAACAAGAATCTAATAAGAAAGAATCTAAGAAGGGTGGGTGGGGTTTGCCTTGGAGAGTAATTGGATCATAGACATTCTGGAATAAGGGACGAGAGTTTCAAGAACAGTATTTGAAGCTCCGGGCACCGAAAGCAACCACCCTATAATCTGAGAGGCTCCGCCGGAGAGAAAGAGGACGGCCTGAGTGGGACTGGAGTGGATGCCTTCTACCACTGCTCGGATACCTGCGTCACTCATTTCTCTCTCTCTCTCTCTCTCTCTATCTATCTTTCTATCACTACGAACTACGATTCATTGATTGATCAATCAATTCTACACTCGTTAGGATTATTTGATTTCTTTGGACCTTGGATTTTTTTTTCACTTGGACTTGGAGACTTTTAGAGATTAATCTTACGAGCGTAATTTGAACGCACGGATTTTGATTTTTCTTTTCCCCCACTGTAAATTTTGATTTTTTTTTTTTGCACCACTTAAGTTTTTGTTAATTATCATTTTTGTTTCTAAAATATAATTTCTATCATTTTCATCCCTAACATTGATATTTATTATTATCAAGGTGATCATTCTGTCTATTTTCGTTTCAAAAGCTTTTGTTAAAACATTAAAAATTCTCTTTTAATACTAAATTTTCTTTTGAATTAAAAAAGATATATAATTAAATAACAAATAAATGTACTTTGACTATCCATAGAGATTTTGTTAATGGTAAATTTTAGTGGGTGAATAGAGATTTTCAAAGGTATTTTCTCAATCCTTCTTCTTCATTCATTGGCAGAATCCAAGCCACACAACTAAAACTCAATCACCAGCAGCCACAATTGCTCAACCAAAACCCATCATTGCCTCCAACTCCACCTTTAGAACCTCATCATCAACTAAATGGAGGAGTTGAAAAGGAGTTTATCTCGAAGCAGTATAGTTAAGCTTCATGTGTGGATGGAAGCTAAGGAATCAGGTGTACTACAAAAATAGGCATGTGGAATGGGAGAGCATACATTTCATACTAAAGCAGATGATAAAATGTGTTGATCAGTTGGAAAGATATGATAAACTAGATGAAGCCAAGAAAGAGACATGGGGAAGCTAGGTCAAGCCTCTAACTTGATGGGTTAAAAGTAATTAAATTTAATTTTTTGATGCACTTGTCAATTGAAGTGGGCATGCCTCGTGTTGGCAATGATTGTAACTTAAGAACTAGGCTTTGTGGGTTTCAATTAGTTTAATTGGTAAAATATTTTGTCGTCAAATAAGATATTTAAGGTTCAATTTCCGCCTACATATAAACCAATTGATTTTTTAGTTTAATTATAAAGAGTATTCATAGACATCATAAGTTGAAACTATTTCTAAAAAAAACAACTAGGCCTTTTACCCACATAATTCCTACTACCTAAAGTCATTAGACGGCCAGGAACTACCTCAACCATGGAACATAGAACATTTGAAAAAGTACTACCAGTAAGGAATCTTTTACATTTCAAGTTACCCAATCTTCATCTCAGTATGTACGTCAGTTATTACTTTCGTCATTCATAGATCAATAATACATGAAAGCATTATCCATGCATATTTATCAATAATTATCCATGAGTTATTTATCAACAAAAACATGTGCAGCACTCAGGAGCTATTCTTAGGAGACGTCCCAAGAATCTCCGTTATTAAAATTTCTAATCAAAGGTTGTTCATACATAGCCGACACCGTCATAACCATCAAGGTTATTAATACACAACCACCAAAGTTGACTAAACCAAGAGTTGTTCAAACACAACTTTTGTCATCATTATTCAGACATGACCCAAAAAAAAAAAAAAAAAGGTTAACCTAAAGACGCTCCAATAGCGTGACTCCAAGTCATGCGTACAACGCAACATTGTCATTACTAATAAAGTCATGGCATATTAAAAATAAAAAATAAATAAATAAAAAGGAGGAAGTTGTTCAAACACAAACTTCTATCATCGTCATTCAAACATGAATTAATGAAATTTGTTCAAACACAACTTCTATCATCGTCATTCAAACATGACTTAATGAAAGTTATTCAAATGCAACTAAACGAGGAGTTATTTAAGCATAACTTCTAAACATGGCTTAGTAAAAGTTGTTCAAATACAACTACACAAGAAGTTGTTCAACCACAACTCCCATCACCGTCATAACTTAATGAGATCTGCTCAACACGGCAAAAAACCTAACGAAATAAAAGGTTACAAACACACTTCGTCAGCCAATCAATTGTCAGAAGAGAATTGCATGCCCAAAACACACGGGCCTAAGTAAATTGCTCAATAAATATATGCTCAAAACAACGAGCTCCATAAACACATTGTTTTCGTCTTACCAAAAAGAGATAAAACAAAAGAAAATAAAGAAAAATACTGTCTAGCTAGATCAGAAAGGGACGGATCTACAGAAGCGGCGGTCGTAGATTCTTCTACTACATTCTCCTCCGTGACCTCAGAAGGACGATCTACTACAAACTCCTTCTCCACTTCACCCATTACTAGACCAAAGAGATCTAGTTCTAAGTGGTGCTTAACCATCCATCTTCTGAATAGTTCAAAGCCCTCCACATAGTACTCACACAGGTCGTTCGAGTACAAGTCAGATTCCTTGAACTCCCGTACAACATCAGGACCAGCTTTTTCCAGTTTAAACTAAAGATCGCCTATCTGCTTGTCCTTCAGCTTAGAAATATCCTTCTCCACTTAAAGACTCTACTCCAAAGCTATCACACGTTCTTTGTCATTCTCAACTTCAACAGTAAGGATGGCAACCTAACCTATGGAGACATCTCTAGCACAATCCGCAATGAAGGGATGAAGATGTGCAGAGATCTCAAAATCCAGAGCCAAGCCAACAAGAGCAAAGCCAAGTACGAAATAGGGAATTTCTGTACCCAATATGGCTTACCTTCCATCATCTCCAAGAAGAGATCCAAACACAGAGGCGAAGAACCCTCTAAGAAGCCCCATAGGAGAAAACCTACCAAACACCATAGACGTCAGAAGTTCAAAACTGATGATTTCTATAAGAAAGGCAGATCCCAATCCACAAGAAAGTTCATACCCCAAGCATCAGGAACATGCTTTAAATGTGGACAGAAAGGTCATTTCCAAAAAGAGTGTAAAGCTAAGGCAAAAACCCTTATCAATACCCTCATTAGTGACCAACCCAGTAGGCAAGAGATCTTCAAACTCTTAGAACTCGATCACCTAAGCAGTGAGTCTAGTGACCAAGAGAAACACCAGTTGTTTAGGACATCCTCTGAAACCTCTAGAGTATCTTCTAGTTCCTCTAGTGACTCAGATGAAATCCTAGCTTGCCAGGATAGTTGTTGTAGAAACAAAACTTTCCATGTTCTAACCAAGCAAGAAGAGCTGCTCCTTGATCTCATAGAACAGATCAAGGACCCTGAAGAGAAAGCTCAAAGGCTTAGTGAGTTCCATAAAACTCTAGTCAAGGAAACAAGTACATCCAAACCTAGATTTCAGGAACCCAAGGTTGATTTAGAGAAAATCTACAGCAGATTTACCAAAACCAAGAAAGAAGTAACCATCCAAGATCTCCAGAAAGAGATTAAGGATAACAAAATTGAAATGAGAAACCTTAAGCAGGAATTAACCATCCTTAGGGTTGATCATGGTCTCATAGACCTTAGGGTCAAAAATCTGGAGTTTTCTTCACAGCAAGGCAATGAGGACAGAATCTCATTACGGAACCCTTCTGATAACGAAGAAGATGAAACAGTTAACCCTACTGCAAATATGGAACCAGAACCTGGAACGTTCTTGTCAACCATCAGTAGTATTAACTTCCAGAAATGGCATTCCAAAGTCAGGATTGTCATAAGTAAGGATTTTGAAATGGAGGTTATAGCCCTAATAGATTCGGGTGCTGATCTCAATTGTATTCAAGAAGGTATTATTCCCTCCAAATACTTCAACCTTTTGTTCTCTGGTATGGTTTGCTCGATAGGCTTCTCTTTTCTATGATACCTAAGGAGCTGGCAAGAGTTTCTTTTACCTTCTGTCCAAACAGTGTGGGTAAGCCATTGATGAACTTCTCCTTCCAAAATGGAGAGTTACAATCGCTTCTGTGCATGACACGGGTGGTGAACACATCTTCATACCACCGATATTCTCCAAGGTTTTTACACCTAAGGTTACTTAACTGATCGTAAATCCTAGATGTGACATTGCTGGGTTTACCTATGAAGTGTTTCATGATCGTATAGATCAGGGTATTGACTCCATCGGGAATTCCTCTGCCTATGCGTTCGTCAAAGATAGGGTTCTCATCCTCATCTTTTTGGACAGCATGCTTAATGTCTTCCTTAGAAGTGGTTGTCATACAATGGTTCCACCAATTCAACAATTTTCCAGTAAATCCTAAAACAATGAGCTCTACAACCTCGGTGTTTGGAATACCATCATTGAGATAGTTATTTGCTACCATGGTTATATGCTGGATTTTGTTTTGGATTTCTTGCTCGGATAAACCATCTATGTTCCATTCATAGAGTTTACCACTGGATACTGTAAATTGCATGGTCCTTTCCTCGAACTGGAGGTCAGGGGGTGTTGGTCTGGGATACCAATTCTTGGTAAGGCTGGTCGGCGTTACCTTGGGATGGTAAAGCTTATTTACCTGTATACCTCGAAATTGGTCTTCTAGGTGTTCTATCTCCTTTTCATTTTCAGAGGAGGTTCTGCTAGAACTACTAGAGGCTGTGTGGGTATGTAGGGCAACAACCCGAGATTCAAGTCTAGGGTCCCTACTAGTTGAGGTTGGATCTGGTGATGGAGAGATTGGTTCCTTTTTCACGAGATCATCAAGCTTTTGGGCCATTTCTTTCAGGGCAGTTTGCTCCTTTGGTTTGAGGCTAGCTTGTCTGGTTGTGGGAAGCTTGACTAAAGGGTTTTCTAGAGGTTGGATTGGTTTGTTGAGGTTTCCTGGTTGGAGGAGAACCTTGTTATCAACCCTTTCTTCTATCCTGTCAAGCTGTTTTCCTATGACTCCTAAACACTGGTTGGTATAGTTGTTTTGCTCTATTACTTTCCTAACAACCTTTTCATCTGGGGTTGTAGCACATTTGAAAGGAGAGGCAATAACATCAGTACCACGCTGGTTAAAGAGTATGGCTTCTTGAGGAGGATGGCTAGACCTAACAATTTCTAGATTGCTAGAGCTTGGTGCATCTTTTTTGGGGAGTAGCTTCCAGTTAGTTTTGGTAATGACACTGTTCTTTTTATGCCATTGGAAATGTTTCTCAAAGTATTCAAAGAAAGGATAATCTGCTTTTACCTCTTTCATGAATAGCTTCCATTTCTCCAAAACTTCAACCTTTTGTTCTCTGGTATGGTTTGCTCGATAGGCTTCTCTTTTAACCCGGTTCTTTTCGGAATTAAAATCCTTTTCGAGGTAGTCCATATTTGGAACGAATTCTTTGGTTATCACTAGGAGCTGATGGTCGTATTCAGTTTCTTGCTGAATAGGATTCTTAAAATCAGATCCTGATGGTGAGGGGGGTTTAAGACTGTCCTGACTGTTGTTGTCTTCTTCTTGATCAACAACTGAGTCTTGCTTGGCTGTGTAACAAGGGGTACTAACCTGGGAGTGGTCTTTAACACCTTGAAACTGTGCACCTAAGTCTCTTCTAGACGTAGGAAAAGGAGCTCGTGTTCTAGACGAACTACTTTGGGATGCAGGTCTATCTTTCAAGAGGATAGTTGGCTGCCTAAAGGGTGGACGTAGATCGAAGGATCTAGACCTTGGTTCCTGGTATGTATCCTGGTGCAGATCTAATGAGGATCTGGGCAAGGGTTCATCATACTCAAAGGGTGATCTAAACCTAGACTGGTCAAAGCTAAGTCTAACCGAACCGTCGGCTAGTTGCTGGACATAATCTAGATCTGGATTCCTAACAGGATTCTGGATCTGTAGAGGATAGTTTTCATTCTCTAAAGACCATTGGGCTGGAAATGTTATTTCAGACCATTTCAGGGTTCTTGGTACCTGAACGGTGGATCTAACATCTGAAGTTTGGATAAGAGTGGTTTCACCTGGTTTTCTCTTATCGAAAGCTTGGACGGACATGTTTGTCCTCATGCACTTATAATACACTCTGTATATAAGAGCAAGCTGCTTGACGCCATGTAATACAAAGATTCCATGGGTTTTGATGTTGAGGGTGAGGACCTTCAAGATATGAGGGTCGTCAAGTGCAACTGTGAGGTTTGGAAAACAGTCGAAATGAATTGGACCGTTACTCAAACTGGATTCTATGGTTCCTAGGAGACTGTCTCTAAATCTGATAAGACGAGTATCCCTAAGGGCCATAAGGACCGAGTTGTCTAAACCTTCTCTGATCAATGGTTTAACTCCGACTTGGACAAGTCCTATGTGGAGGTATTTGTGACCAGATTCCCTGTGAGCTTTTATGGCTGCAGGGGACAACAAATAACAGGTTTCATATTCCTTGTTAATGCTGTAGACTTGTTCTATAGTCCTAACATGGTAGTCGTTCTTGAAAGACTTTTTCAAAGACCATGACGAAGACTTATAGACCTGGGTTGTGGGAACTTTAGGTATGTTCCAATCTCCTAACTTCTGATCTAGATCTGAAAGCTGGTACGACTCTGAGTTGATTGTTCCATCTTCTTGTGGAATCTCAGGGGGGTTTGTACTGCTAGATCTATTGGAAGTGGAAGAGTCACTCCTTCTAAACATCCTATTTATCATTTTGGATTATAAGCCTAAGAAATCAATTACAACCTAGACAACCTTTATCTTCCAATTTCTGGATCTAACCTTAGATCTGAAACAGGGTGTGTAAGAACGCCTACAGTGTCTTGTTACCAACTTACGACCGCTCGGATGCCTTTCTATGAATTTTGCTACTGCTTACACTGTTCCCTTAGTATGAGTGTACTTTCCCTATCGTGTCCGACCCTCAACGCCTAACGCTCTCCTGGCTAACGGCTAAACGGGCATTACAGATTGACTCGGGCTTCCTGCTCAACCTTGGTACTTAGATTTTCTGGGTAGCAAACGATCACAGAACCGGAATTACTCCTATATTAATCGGGTAACAACTTGACACAATACCTAGCATAATACACATCTGCAACAAATTGTGGGGAAAGAAACAAAGAATGGAAAAAGAAGATAACTGGGAAGCAAAGGATTAGCTTAAACAGATAATCACAAGATAATAAACAGTTTGAATAAACGGGAGGCTCAGCCTACCACCAAAAGAAAGAAACAGTAAAACTGGCTAAGATGAAGTAGTAGATGAAAAATGCAACATATGGGAGTGGAAGTGCTATCAGAAAATAGATGTAAAACAAAATGATGTTTGTTAGAGATAACATACTTTTAAAGTAATGAACACAACAAAATAATGGATAACTATGGCGGTATAACCGGCCAACTTGATTGAAAATAATTACAGTAACTTACAAACACTTACGATCGAGCTCAAATGGCTCTGATACCAAATGGGGGTAAGCTACAACAAGAGGTGCCGTCTATGAGGGCACTGGGGCGGAAGCATAAATAGGTTACACGTGCAGTGCTATTACAGGTGTAAACTAAGGGAAGAGGGGAGAAGAGAGCCATTCTGATTACAATTGTAGTTCTGAGTACAAAGTAAAGAGCTCTGGAAGAAAGGAGGTCTAAGTGTGAAATTTAGCCTCCTGAAGACTGAGGAGAAGAGTCCCTTTTATAGCTGGAGGGAGCTTCGGATCAGATCAGGAGACTGCTGAAATCACGGGAGGTGAAATGCTTTTACCTTCAGGTGAATAACTTTTCAGCCGAAAGCAATAGTAATTCCAATAAATCTGTCTGGGCACTGTTGGAGTGAACAGTAACTGGTCACTGTTTATGAACAGTGTTTTGTCCCTTTGTTTTACTGGAATAGTAACTCTTTATGGCAGCCTTGCGCGTGCGGGTACTGTTCTGAATAGTAGCCGATTCTGCAAAGGTGGGTTTTTGGTGCTTCTGGGGCGTCTGGAAACTACTCTGGGGAAGATACTAGTCTGTATCATAACCAGAGGGATACCCTTCATATGGATCAAAAGCAGGAGGCTCATCATAGTGATCGTGCTCATGGTACCTGTCAAACAGATTGCAAAACCCACAATAGAGAAGAGGTTCGTAGTCTGCTTTCTGGGCTGTATAATGAGGAGGATCAAGGCAGATGATTCCTTCTGTGTTGAAAGCCTCTGAATATGGTTTGGTGGTGAATACTGTAATTCTGCCAGTATTTCCTACAAAGTGGTAATTTTCCCATAGTTCTCCGGTGACATTTCGTAGTTCATTGTTGAAATAGTTTTTCCAACATTCTACGAGGGCCAAAGGATCAGCATAGGAGAGGTAGGAATCACCTTCATACCAAGGGCCATTGTGAGTGTACCCATTAATGAGTACAAGGTGGTGAGCAGGTTGAACTGTCATCCAATTGTTACCGTCCCATTGTGGGAGAGTACTCCAGCATCTGATGGATACAAATGGACTTTTGATCTTTGCTGCAACCTGTTGGATTATCTGAGGGAATTGGCTGATCTGAACATGGTTCGTTAGTTTGATAAGTCTAAGGAAACCATATTCAAACATCCTTGAAAGCCAGCTTGGGTTTCTGTCATCATCGTCTGCCCCGTCTTCATAGTTGACTATTAGACCAGGAAAAGGATGTTGTTTCTCATAAACCCTGTGACTGCTTCCAAAGTATTGGTTCCAGGTTTCGCGGATGAGGGCAGTGTTTATGGCATCTGCTTGTTCACCAAGAACCGGGAAATGGGTGGTGACCATAATTTGAAAATGCGTGAACCATTGGTCACATGATTCAGACATAGCCTTGCTTCTAAATATACGTTGTTGTATATCAGAAGGCAAGTTGGCAATAGCACTCCTAAGCCGATTTTGAATCTTAAGACTCAACCTGGCGTAGTCCGTGCCCATGATAGTCGTTGTATCCATTGAATGGATATCCTCTTTGCCAAAGAGTTGACTAATGGACAATTTTCCAATCTCAATTTCTGCCTCAAGGTTAACTAGGTGCAATTCTAGTGCTCTGAGGGTTCTTTGGAAAAGGCGATTGTTATTTTGGGTAAAGGCTCTTTGAAGGTTATCGAGGACAATTTTGATGGAGGGTGGAAGGCCTGTATAGACTCCATTTGTAAATTGAAAATTCCTGGATAAAACTTCATGCAAGGTGATTGTTTTATTACCACCTGAAAATGTTATTTGAAGCGGAACATGTTCCAGAAGGGATGTTACTTCTCTGGGTTCTTGTCCAGGAGAAGCGCCTTCATGCATAGGGGCTTTCCCCTTGTTCCTGTTTGAAGATGCCATTGTCCACTTACTAGTGGAGTTATAAAAAGTTTTTTGCTTTTTGACCTGCCATGTGTTAACAATGTGATTAATTTTTGAAACATATTTGTTAAAATCATGGGATGTCATGGAGCAAATTCTTTTGTATGCAATGTGATGAGATGATAATTTATGAGGTTGAAGAAGACTCAAAGAATTATCAAATATGATGGTTGGTACAATTTGATCAAGGTTCTTGGCTTGATTTGGACCATTAGTGGAGGTTTGGGCCATGGTGAGATTAGGATTTTTAGAAACAGAAACTTTTTGGAGAATTTCGATCTCTTTTGGTTCAGGGTTTCTAAGAAACTTAAACTTGACTGGCTGGCCAAAAGGGTGGGTAGTGATTCCTTCACTATCCGTGATGAAAGGATACAACAGACACATGAATGGGTTTCCTAGGATGACCCTATCTGTTATATTTTTGACAAGGACAAAAGTGGTTCTAAAGCACGTATTGTCTTGGCAAACCTGTGCATCTGGGATTTTGAATTCAATCTGCATATTACCACCACTTGCAGAACTTAACCGTTCCTTGGTTTTCCGGAATGAAAGAGGTAAAAGCAGATTATCCTTTCTTTGAATACTTTGAGAAACATTTCCAATGGCATAAAAAGAACTGTGTCATTACCAAAACCAACTGGAAGTTACTTCCCAAAAAAGATGCACCAAGCTCTAGCAATCCAGAAATTGTTAGGTCTAGCCATCCTCCTCAAGAAGCCATACTCTTTAACCAGCGTGGTACCGATGTTATTGCCTCTCCTTTCAAATGTACTACAACCCCAGATGAAAAGGTTGTTAGGAAAGTAATAGAGCAAAACAACTATACCAACCAGTGTTTAGGAGTCATAGGAAAACAGCTTGACAGGATAGAAGAAAAGGTTGACAACAAGGTTCTCCTCCAACCAGGAAACCTCAACAAACCAATCCAACCTCTAGAAAACCCTTTAGTCAAGCTTCCCACAACCAGACAAGCTAGCCTCAAACCAAAGGAGCAAACTGCCCTGAAAGAAATGGCTCAAAAGCTTGATGATCTCGTGAAAAAGGAACCAATCTCTCCATCACCAGATCCAACCTCAACTAGTAGGGACCCTAGACTTGAATCCCGGGTTGTTGCCCTACATACCCACACAGCCTCTAGTAGTTCTAGTAGAACCTCC
>NW_022154898.1:0-37644 GCF_001633185.2 Quercus lobata
TAAAAAAATTCAAAAAATTATAAAACCACTTCCCGGCAATATTTTTGGCCAAAACGGAAAGATATAGACCAAAAAATAGAAAAAAAAATTTTAGACCCGAATTCTGTTCATACTCGACCAAGGCAAGAAAATTCCGAAAAAATAGTAAATAAATTCAAAAAAATATAAAACCTCTTCCCGACATTACTTCTAGCCAAAACGGGATGAGATAGGACATAAAAGTGAAAAGAAAATTTTAGTCCCGAATTTTGTTCTTACTCGACCCGGGCAAAAAAATTCCGAAAAAAATTGTAAAAAAATTCAAAAAATTATAAAACCTCTTCTCGACATTATTTTTAGCCAAAACGGGATGAGATAGGCCAATATAGCGAAAACAAAATTTTATTCCCGAATTCCGTTCATACTCGACCCGGACAAGAAAATTCCGAAAAAAATTGTAAAAAAATTCAAAAAATTATAAAACCTCTTCCCGGCATTATTTTTAGCCAAAACGGGATAAGACAAACCGAAAAAGTGAAAACAAAATTTTAGTCCCGAATTCCGTTCATACTCGACCCGGACAAGAAAATTCTGAAAAAAATAGTAAAAAAATTCAAAAAATTATAAAACCTCTTCCCGGAAATATTTCTAGCCAAAACGGGAAGATATGGACCAAAAAATAGAAAACAAAATTTTAGACCCGAATTCTGTTCATACTCGACCCGGGCAAGAAAATTCCGAAAAAGATAGTAAATAAATTCAAAAAATTATAAAACCTCTTCCCGGCATTATTTCTAGCCAACACGGGATGAGATAGGACATAAAAGTGAAATGAAAATTTTAGTCCCGAATTCTGTTCTTACTCGACCCGGGCAAGAAAATTCCGAAAAAATTGAAAAAAAATTCAAAAAATTATAAAACCTCTTCCTGGCATTATTTTTAGCCAAAACGGGATGAGATACGACATAAAAGTGAAAACAAAATTTTAGTCCCGAATTCCGTTCATACTCGACCCGGGCAAGAAAATTCCGAAAAAGATAGTAAATTAATTCAAAAAATTATAAAACCTCTTCCCGGCATTATTTCTAGCCAAAACGGGATGAGATAGGACATAAAAGTGAAAAGAAAATTTTAGTCCCGAATTCTGTTCTTACTCGACCCGGGCAAGAAAATTCCGAAAAAAATTGTAAAAAAATTCAAAAAATTATAAAACCTCTTCCAGGCATTATTTCTAGCCAAAACGGGAAATATTGGACATTAAAAAGTTTAAAAAAAAATTTTAGACCCGAATTCCGTTCATACTCGACCCGGGCAAGAAAATTCCGAAAAAATAGTAAATAAATTCAAAAAAATATAAAACCTCTTCCCGACATTATTTCTAGCCAAAACGGGATGAGATAGGACATAAAAGTGAAAAGAAAATTTTAGTCCCGAATTCTGTTCTTACTCGACCCGGGCAAGAAAATTCCGAAAAAAATTGTAAAAAAATTCAAAAAATTATAAAACCTCTTCCCGACATTATTCTTAGCCAAAACGGGATGAGATAGGCCCATAAAGCGAAAACAAAATTTTATTCCCGAATTTCGTTCATACTCGACCCGGACAAGAAAATTCCGAAAAAAATAGTAAAAAAATTCAAAAAATTATAAAACCTCTTCCCGACATTATTTTTAGCCAAAACGGGATGAGATAGGCCCATAAAGCGAAAACAAAATTTTATTCCCGAATTTCGTTCATACTCGACCCGGACAAGAAAATTCCGAAAAAAATAGTAAAAAAATTCAAAAAATTATAAAACCTCTTCCCGGCAATATTTTTAGCCAAAACTGGAAGATATAGACCAAAAAATAGAAAACAATATTTTAGACCCGAATTCCGTTCATACTCGACCCGGGCAAGAAAATTCCGAAAAAATAGTAAATAAATTCAAAAAAATATAAAACCTCTTCCCAGTATTATTTCTAGCCAAAACGGGATGAGATAGTACATAAAAGTGAAAAGAAAATTTTAGTACCGAATTCTGTTCTTACTCGACCCGGGCAAGAAAATTCCGAAAAAAATTGTAAAAAAATTCAAAAAATTATAAAACATCTTCCTGGCATTATTTTTAGCCAAAACGGGTTGAGATAGGCCAATAAAGCAAAAACAAAATTTTTGTCCCGAATTCCGCTCATACTCGACCCGGACAAGAAAATTCCGAAAAAAATTGTAAAAAAATTCAAAAATTATAAAACCTCTTCCCAGAATTATTTTTATCCAAAACGGGATGAGATAATCCGAAAAAGTGAAAACAAAATTTTAGTCCCGAATTCCGTTCATACTCGACCCGGACAAGAAAATTCCGAAAAAAATAGTAAAAAAATTCAAAAAATTATAAAACCTCTTCCCGGCAATATTTCCACCAAAACGGGAAGATATAGACCAAAAAATAGAAAACAAAATTTTAGACCCGAATTCCGTTCATACTCGACCCGGGCAAGGAAATTCCGAAAAAGAAAGTAAATAAATTCAAAAAATTATAAAACCTCTTCCCGGCATTATTTCTAGCCAAGACGGGATGAGATAGGACATAAAAGTGAAATGAAAATTTTAGTCCCGAATTCTGTTCTTACTCGACCCGGGCAAGAAAATTACGATAAAATTGTAAAAAAATTCAAAAAATTATAAAACCTCTTCTTGGAATTATTTTTAGCCAAAACGGGAAGATATAGACCAAAAAATAGAAAACAAAATTTTAGACCCGAATTCCGTTCATACTCGACCCGGGCAAGAAAATTCCGAAAAAGATAGTAAATTAATTCAAAAAATTATAAAACCTCTTCCCGGCATTATTTCTAGCCAAAACGGGATGAGATAGGACATAAAAGTGAAAAGAAAATTTTAGTCCCGAATTCTGTTCTTACTCGACCCGAGCAAGAAAATTCCGAAAAAAATTGTAAAAAAATTAAAATTTCTAAAACCTCTTCCAGGCATTATTTCTAGCCAAAACGGGATGATATAGGATGAAAAAGAGAAAACAAAATTTTAGTGCCGAATTTCGTTCTTACTCGACCCGGGCAAGAGAATTCTGAAAAAATTTGTAAAAAAATTTAAAAAATTCTAAAACCACTTCCCGATTATTTCTAGCCAAAACGGGAATATATAGGCCGAAAAAGATAAAACAAAATTTTAGTCCCGAATTCCGTTCATTCTTGACCCGGGCAAGAAAATTCCGAAAAAAATAGTAAAAAAATTCAAAAAATTATAAAACCATTTCCCAGAATTATTTTTTGCCAAAACAGGATGAGATAGGCCAAAAACGTGAAAACAAAATTTTAGTCCCGAATTCCGTTCTTACTCGACCCGGGCAGGAAAACTCCGAAAAAGATAGTAAAAAAATTCAAAAAAGTATAAAACCTCTTCCCGGGATTATTTTTAGCCAAAACGGGATGCAATAAGCCAAAAAAGTGAAAACAAAATTTTAGTCCCGAATTCCGTTCATACTCGACCTGGGCAAGAAAATTCTGAAAAAATTATTAAAAAAATTTAAAAAATTCTAAAACCTCTTCCCGGCATTATTTCTAGCCAAAACGGGATTATATAGGCCGAAAAAGA
Organism: Quercus lobata; assembly: GCF_001633185.2. Taxonomy (NCBI): domain Eukaryota; kingdom Viridiplantae; phylum Streptophyta; class Magnoliopsida; order Fagales; family Fagaceae; genus Quercus; species Quercus lobata. The sequence continues at coordinate 3,574 of NW_022154898.1, forward strand.
GAAAACAAAATTTTAGTCCTGAATTCCGTTCATACTCGACCCAGGCAAGAAAATTCTGAAAAAATTACTAAATAAAATTAAAAAATTCTAAAACCTCTGCCCGGCATTATTTCTAGCCAAAATGAGATGATATAGGCCGAAAAGAGAAAACAAAATTTTAGTCCCAAATTCCGTTCATTCTTGACCCGGGCAAGAAAATTCCGAAAAAAATAGTAAGAAAATTCAAAGAATTATAAAACCACTTCCCAACATTATTTTTAGCCAAAACGAGATGAGATAGGCCAAAAAAGTGAAAACAAAATTTTAGTCCCGAATTCCTTTCTTGCCCGACCCGGGCAAGAAAATTACGAAATAATTAGTAAAAAAATTTAAAACTTTCTAAAACCTCTTCCCAGCATTATTTCTAGCCAAAACGGGATGATATAGGACGAAAAAGTGAAAACAAAATTTAAGTCCCGAATTCCGTTCATACTCGACCTGGGCAAGAAAATTATGAAAAAATTAGTAAAAAAATTTTAAAATTTCTAAAACCTCTTCCCGGCATTATTTCTAGCCAAAACTGGATGATATAGGACGAAAAAGAGAAAACAAAATTTTAGTGCCGAATTTCGTTCTTACTCGACCCGGGCAAGAAAATTCTGTAAAAATTAGTAAAAAAATTTAAAAAATTCTAAAATCTCTTACCGGCATTATTTCTAGCCATAACGGGATGATATAGGCCGAAAAAGAGAAAACAAAATTTTAGTCCCGAATTCCGTTCATTCTTGACCCGGGCTAGAAAATTCCGAAAAAAATATTAAAAAAATTCAAACAATTATAAAACCTTTTCCCGGCATTATTTATCGCCAAAACGAGATGAGATAGGCCCAAAAAGTGAAACCAAAATTTTAGTCCTGAATTCCGTTCATACTCGACCCAGGCAAGAAAATTATGAAAAAATTAGTAAAAAAATTTAAAAAAATTCTAAAACCTCTTCCCGGCATTATTTCTAGCCAAAACGGGATGATATAGGACGAAAAAGAGAAAACAAAATTTTAGTGCCGAAATTCGTTCTTACTCGACCTGGGCAAGAGAATTCTGAAAAAATTAATAAAAAAATTTAAAAAATTCTAAAACCTCTTCCCGGCATTATTTCTAACCAAAACGGGATTATATAGGCCGAAAAAGATAAAACAAAATTTTAGTCCCGAACTCCGTTCTTACTCGACCGAGGCAAGAAAATTCCGAAAAAAATAGTAAAAAAATTCAAAAAATTATACAACCTCTTCCTGGCATTATTTTTAGCCAAAACGAGATGAGATAGGCCAAAAAAGTGAAAACAAAATTTTAGTCCCGAATTCCGTTCTTACTCGACCCGGGCAAGAAAACTATAAAATAATTAGTAAAAAAATTTAAAACTTTCTAAAACTTCTTCCCGGCATTATTTCTAGCCAAAACGGGATGATATAGGACGAAAAAGAGAAAACAAAATTTTAGTCCCGAATTCCGTTCATACTCGACCCGGGCTAGAAAATTACGAAAAAATTAGTAAAAAAATTTTAAAATTTCTAAAACCTCTTCCCGGCATTATTTCTAGCCAAAACGGGATGATATAGGACGAAAAAGAGAAAACAAAATTTTAGTGCCGAATTTCGTTCTTACTCGACCCGGGCAAGAGAATTCTGAAAAAATTTGTAAAAAAATTTTAAAAATTCTAAAACCTCTTCCCGGCATTATTTCTAGCCAAAACGGGAATATATAGGCCGAAAAAGATAAAAGAAAATTTTAGTCCCGAATTCCGTTCATTCTTGACCCGGGAAAGAAAATTCCGAAAAAAATAGTAAAAAAATTCAAAAAATTATAAAACCTTTTTCCAGAATTATTTTTTGCCAAAACAGGATGAGATAGGCCAAAAACGTGAAAACAAAATTTTAGTCCCGCATTCCGTTCTTACTCGACCCGGGCAAGAAAACTCCGAAAAAAATAGTAAAAAAATTCAAAAAATTATAAAACCTCTTCCCGGGATTATTTTTAGCCAAAACGGGATGCAATAAGCCAAAAAAGTGAAAACAAAATTTTAGTCCCGAATTCCGTTCATACTCGACCCGGGCAAGAAAATTATGAAAAAATTAGTAAAAAAATTTAAAAATATCTAAAACCTCTTCCCGGCATTATTTCTAGCCAAAACGGGATGATATTGGCCGAAAAAGATAAAACAAAATTTTAGTCCCGAATTCCGTTCATTCTTGACCCGGGCAAGAAAATTCCGAAAAAAATAGTAAAAAAATTCAAAAAATTATAAAACCTTTTCCCAGAATTATTTTTTGCCAAAACGGATGAGATAGGCCAAAAACGTGAAAACAAAATTTTAGTCCCGAATTCCGTTCTTACTCGACCCGGGCAAGAAAACTCCGAAAAAAATAGTAAAAAAATTCAAAAAATTATAAAACCTCTTCCCGGGATTATTTTTAGCCAAAACGGGATGCAATAAGCCAAAAAGTGAAAACAAAATTTTAGTCCCGAATTCCGTTCATACTCGACCCGGGCAAGAAAATTCTGAAAAAATTAGTAAAAAAATTTAAAAAATTCTAAAACCTCTTCCCGGCATTATTTCCAGCCAAAACGGGATTATATAGGCCGAAAAAAAGAAAACAAAATTTAAGTCCCGAATTCCGTTCTTACTTGACCCGGGCAAGAAAATTCCGAAAAAAAAGTAAAAAAATTTAAAAAATTATAAAACCTCTTCCGACATTATTTTTAGCCAAAACGGGATGAGATAGGCCCAAAAAGTGAAAACAAAATTTTAGTCCCGAATTCCGTTCATACTCGACCCGGGCAAGAAAATTCTGAAAAAATTTAAAAAAAATTAAAAAATTCTAAAACCTCTGCCCGGCATTATTTCTAGCCAAAATGGGATGATATAAGCCGAAAAAGAGAAAACAAAATTTTAGTCCCAAATTCCGTTCATTCTTGACCCGGGCAAGAAAATTCCGAAAAAAATAGTAAGAAAATTCAAAAAATTATAAAACCTCTTCCCAACATTATTTTTAGCCAAAACGAGATGAGATAGGCCAAAAAAGTGAAAACAAAATTTTAGTCCCGAATTCCGTTCTTGCCCGACCCGGGCAAGAAAATTAGGAAATAATTAGTAAAAAAATTTAAAACTTTCTAAAACCTCTTCCCGGCATTATTTCTAGCCAAAACGGGATGATATAGGACGAAAAAGAAAAAACAAAATTTTAGTCCCGAATTCCGTTCATTCTTGACCCGGGCTTGAAAATTCCGAAAAAAATATTAAAAAAATTCAAACAATTATAAATCCTTTTCCCGGCATTATTTATCGCCAAAACGAGATGAGATAGGCCCAAAAAGTGAAACCAAAATTTTAGTCCTGAATTCCGTTCATACTCGACCCAGGCAAGAAAATTATGAAAAAATTAGTAAAAAAATTTAAAAAATTCTAAAACCTCTTCCCGGCATTATTTCTAGCCAAAACGGGATGATATAGGACGAAAAAGAGAAAACAAAATTTTAGTGCCGAATTTCGTTCTTACTCGACCTAGGCAAGAGAATTCTGAAAAAATTAGTAAAAAAATTTAAAAAATTCTAAAACCTCTTCCCGGCATTATTTCTAGCCAAAACGGGATTATATAGGCCGAAAAAGATAAAACAAAATTTTAGCCCCGAACTCCGTTCTTACTCGACCCGGGCAAGAAAATTCCGAAAAAAATAGTAAAAAAAATCAAAAAATTACACAACCTCTTCTTGGCATTATTTTTAGCCAAAACGGGATGAGATAGGCCAAAAAAGTGAAATCAAAATTTTAGTCCCGAATTCCTTTCATACTCGACCCGGGCAAGAAAATTCTGAAAAAATTTGTAAAAAAATTCAAAAAATTATAACACCTCTTCCCATCAATATTTCTAGCCAAAGTGGGATGAGATAGGCCAATAAAGTGAAAACAAAATTTTAGTCCCGAATTCCGTTCTTACTCGACCCGGGCAAGATAATTCCGAAAAAAATTTTAAAAAAATTCAAAAAGTTATAAAACCTATTCCCGACATTATTTCTAGCCAAAACGGGATTACATTGGCCGAAAAAGAGAAAACAAAATTTTAGTCCCGAATTCTGTTCATTCTTGACCCGGGCAAGAAAATTCCGAAAAAAATAGTAAGAAAATTAAAAAAATTATAAAACCTCTTCCAGACATTATTTTTAGCCAAAACGAGATGAGATAGGCCAAAAAAGTGGAAACAAAATTTTAGTCCCGAATTCAGTTCTTACTCGACCCGGGCAAGAAAATTCCGAAAAAAATTTAAAAAAAATTCAAAAAGTTATAAAACCAATTCCCGGCATTATTTCTAGCCAAAACGGGATTATATAGGCTGAAAAAGAGAAAACCAAATTTTAGTCCCGAATTCCGTTCATTCTTGACCCGGGCAAGAAAATTCCGAAAAAAACAGAAAGAAAATTCAAAAAATTATAAAACCTCTTCCCGACATTTTTTTTAGCCAAAACGAGATGAGATAGGCCAAAAAAGTGAAAACAAAATTTTAGTCCCGAATTCCGTTCTTACTCGTCCCGGGCAAGAAAATTATGAAATAATTAGTAAAAAAATTTAAAACTTTCTAAAACCTCTTCCCGGCATTATTTCTAGCCAAAACGGGATGATATAGGACGAAAAAGAAGAAAACTAAATTTTAGTCCCGAATTCCGTTCATGCTCGACCCGGGCAAGAAAATTATGAAAAAATTAGCAAAAAAATTTAAAAAATTCTAAAACCTCTTCCCGGCATTATTTCTAGCCAAAACGGATGATATAGGTACGAAAAAGAGAAAACAAAATTTTAGTGCCAATTTCTTCTTACTCGACCTAGGCAAGAGAATTCTGAAAAAATTAGTAAAAAAATTTAAAAAATTCTAAAACCTCTTCCCGGCATTATTTCTAGCCAAAACGGGATTATATAGGCCGAAAAAGATAAAACAAAATTTTAGCCCCGAACTCCGTTCTTACTCGACCCGGGCAAGAAAATTCCGAAAAAAATAGTAAAAAAAATCAAAAAATTATACAACCTCTTCCTGGCATTATTTTTAGCCAAAACGGGATGAGATAGGCCAAAAAAGTGAAAACAAAATTTTAGTCCCGAATTCCTTTCATACTCGACACGGGCAAGAAAATTCTGAAAAAATTTGTAAAAAAATTCAAAAAATTATAACACCTCTTCCCATCAATATTTCTAGCCAAAGTGGGATGAGATAGGCCAATAAAGTGAAAACAAAATTTTAGTCCCGAATTCCGTTCTTACTCGACCCGGGCAAGATAATTCCGAAAAAAATTTTAAAAAAATTCAAAAAGTTCTAAAACCTATTCCCGACATTATTTCTAGCCAAAACGGGATTACATTGGCCGAAAAAGAGAAAACAAAATTTTAGTCCCGAATTCTGTTCATTCTTGACCCGGGCAAGAAAATTCCGAAAAAAATAGTAAGAAAATTAAAAAAATTATAAAACCTTTTCCAGACATTATTTTTTGCCAAAACGAGATGAGATAGGCCAAAAAAGTGGAAACAAAATTTTAGTCCCGAATTCAGTTCTTACTCGACCAGGGCAAGAAAATTCCGAAAAAAATTTAAAAAAAATTCAAAAAGTTATAAAACCAATTCCCGGCATTATTTCTAGCCAAAACGGGATTATATAGGCTGAAAAAGAGAAAACCAAATTTTAGTCCTGAATTCCGTTCATTCTTGACCCGGGCAAGAAAATTCCGAAAAAAACAGAAAGAAAATTCAAAAAATTATAAAACCTCTTCCCGACATTTTTTTTAGCCAAAACGAGATGAGATAGGCCAAAAAAGTGAACACAAAATTTTAGTCCCGAATTCCGTTCTTACTCGTCCCGGGCAAGAAAATTATGAAATAATTAGTAAAAAAATTTAAAACTTTCTAAAATCTCTTCCCGGCATTATTTCTAGCCAAAACGGGATGATATAGGACGAAAAAGAGAAAACTAAATTTTAGTCCCGAATTCCGTTCATGCTCGACCCGGGCAAGAAAATTATGAAAAAATTAGCAAAAAAATTTAAAAATTTCAAAAACCTCTTCCCGGCATTATTTCAAGCCAAAACGGGATGATATAGGACGAAAAAGAGAAAACAAAATTTTAGTGCCGAATTTCGTTCTTACTCGACCCGGGCAAGAAAATTCTGAAAAAATTAGTAAAAAAATTTAAAAAATCCTAAAACCTCTTCCCGGCATTATTTCTAGCCAAAACGGGATTATATAGGCCGAAAAAGATAAAACAAAATTTTAGTCCCGAATTCCGTTCTCACTCGACCCGGGCAAGAAAATTCCGAAAAAAATAGTAAAAAAATTCAAAAAATTATAAAACCTCTTCCCGGCTTTATTTTTACCCAAAACGGGATGCAATAGGCCAAAAAAGTGAAAACAAAATTTTAGTCCCGAATTCCGTTCATACTCGACCCGGGCAAGAAAATTCTGAAAAAAATTAGTAAAAAAATTCTAAAATCTCTTCCCGGCATTATTTCTAGCCATAACGGGATGATATAGGCCGAAAAAGAGAAAACAAAATTTTAGTCCCAAATTCCGTTCATTCTTGACCCGGGCAAGAAAATTCCGAAAAAAATAGTAAGAAAATTCAAAAAATTATAAAACCTCTTCCCAACATTATTTTTAGCAAAAACGGGATGATATAGGCCAAAAAAGTGAAAACAAAATTTTAGTCCCGATTTCCGTTCTTACTCGACCCGGGCAAGAAAACTATGAAATAATGACCAAAAAAATTTAAAACTTTCTAAAACCTCTTCCCGGCATTATTTCTACCCAAAACAGGATGATATAGGACGAAAAAGAGAAAACAAAATTTTAGTCCCGAATTCCGTTCATACTCGACCCGGGCAAGAAAATTATGAAAAAATTAGTAAAAAAATTTTAAAATTTCTAAAACCTCTTTCCGGCATTATTTCTAGGCAAAAAACGGGATGATATAGGACGAAAGAGAAAACAAAATTAGTGCCGAATTTGTTCCTTCTCGACGACCGGGCAAGAGAATTCTAAAAAAATTTGTAAAAAAATTTAAAAAATTCTAAAACCTCTTCCCGGCATTATTTCCAGCCAAAACGGGAATATATAGGCCGAAAAAGATAAAACAAAATTTTAGTCCCGAATTCCGTTCATTCTTGACCCGGGCAAGAAAATTCCGAAAAAAATAGTAAAAAAATTCAAAAAATTATAAAACCTTTTCCCAGAATTATTTTTTGCCAAAACAGGATGAGATAGGCCAAAAACGTGAAAACAAAATTTTAGTCCCGAATTCCATTCTTACTCGACCCGGGCAAGAAAACTCCGAAAAAAATAGTAAAAAAATTCAAAAAATTATAAAACCTCTTCCCGGGATTATTTTTAGCCAAAACGGGATGCAAAAAGCCAAAAATGTGAAAACAAAATTTTAGTCCCGAATTCCGTTCATACTCGACCCGGGCAAGAAAATTCTGAAAAAATTAGTAAAAAAATTTAAAAGATTCTAAAACCTCCTCCCGGCATTATTTCCAGCCAAAACGGGATTATATAGGCCGAAAAAGAGAAAACAAAATTTAAGTCCCGAATTCCGTTCTTACTTGACCCGGGCAAGAAAATTCCGAAAAAAAAAGTAAAAAAATTTAAAAAATTATAAAACCTCTTCCGACATTATTTTTAGCCAAAACGGGATGAGATAGGCCCAAAAAGTGAAAACAAAATTTTAGTCCTGAATTCCATTCATACTCGACCCGGGCAAGAAAATTCTGAAAAAATTACTAAAAAAAATTAAAAAATTCTAAAACCTCTGCCCGGCATTATTTCTAGCCAAAATGGGATGATATAAGCCGAAAAAGAGAAAACAAAATTTTAGTCCCAAATTCCGTTCATTCTTGACCCGGGCAAGAAAATTCCGAAAAAAATAGTAAGAAAATTCAAAAAATTATAAAACCTCTTCCCAACATTATTTTTAGCCAAAACGAGATGAGATAGGCCAAAAAAGTGAAAACAAAATTTTAGTCCCGAATTCCGTTCTTGCCCGACCCGGGCAAGAAAATTAGGAAATAATTAGTAAAAAAATTTAAAACTTTCTAAAACCTCTTCCCGGCATTATTTCTAGCCAAAACGGGATGATATAGGACGAAAAAGAAAAAACAAAATTTTAGTCCCGAATTCCGTTCATTCTTGACCCGGGCTAGAAAATTCCGAAAAAAATATTAAAAAAATTCAAACAATTATAAATCCTTTTCCCGGCATTATTTATCGCCAAAACGAGATGAGATAGGCCCAAAAAGTGAAACCAAAATTTTAGTCCTGAATTCCGTTCATACTCGACCCAGGCAAGAAAATTATGAAAAAATTAGTAAAAAAATTTAAAAAATTCTAAAACCTCTTCCCGGCATTATTTCTAGCCAAAACGGGATGATATAGGACGAAAAAGAGAAAACAAAATTTTAGTGCCGAATTTCGTTCTTACTCGACCTAGGCAAGAGAATTCTGAAAAAATTAGTAAAAAAATTTAAAAAATTCTAAAACCTCTTCCCGGCATTATTTCTAGCCAAAACGGGATTATATAGGCCGAAAAAGATAAAACAAAATTTTAGCCCCGAACTCCGTTCTTACTCGACCCGGGCAAGAAAATTCCGAAAAAAATAGTAAAAAAAATCAAAAAATTATACAACCTCTTCTTGGCATTATTTTTAGCCAAAACGGGATGAGATAGGCCAAAAAAGTGAAAACAAAATTTTAGTCCCGAATTCCTTTCATACTCGACCCGGGCAAGAAAATTCTGAAAAAATTAGTAAAAAAATTCAAAAAATTATAACACCTCTTCCCATCAATATTTCTAGCCAATGTGGAATGAGATAGGCCAATAAAGTGAAAACAAAATTTTAGTCCCGAATTCCGTTCATACTCGACCCGGGCAAGATAATTCCGAAAAAAATTTTAAAAAAATTCAAAAAGTTATAAAACCTATTCCCGGCATTATTTCTAGCCAAAACGGGATTACATTGGCCGAAAAAGAGAAAACAAAATTTTAGTCCCGAATTCTGTTCATTCTTGACCCGGGCAAGAAAATTCCGAAAAAAATAGTAAGAAAATTAAAAAAATTATAAAACCTCTTCCAGACATTATTTTTAGCCAAAACGAGATGAGATAGGCCAAAAAAGTGGAAACAAAATTTTAGTCCCGAATTCAGTTCTTACTCGACCCGGGCAAGAAAATTCCGAAAAAAATTTAAAAAAAATTCAAAAAGTTATAAAACCAATTCCCGGCATTATTTCTAGCCAAAACGGGATTATATAGGCTGAAAAAGAGAAAACCAAATTTTAGTCCCGAATTCCGTTCATTCTTGACCCGGGCAAGAAAATTCCGAAAAAAACAGAAAGAAAATTCAAAAAATTATAAAACCTCTTCCCGACATTTTTTTTAGCCAAAACGAGATGAGATAGGCCAAAAAAGTGAAAACAAAATTTTAGTCCCGAATTCCGTTCTTACTCGTCCCGGGCAAGAAAATTATGAAATAATTAGTAAAAAAATTTAAAACTTTCTAAAACCTCTTCCCGGCATTATTTCTAGCCAAAACGGGATGATATAGGACGAAAAAAAGAAAACTAAATTTTAGTCCCGAATTCCGTTCATGCTCGACCCGGGCAAGAAAATTATGAAAAAATTAGCAAAAAAATTTAAAAAATTCTAAAACCTCTTCCCGGCATTATTTCTAGCCAAAACGGGATGATATAGGACGAAAAAGAGAAAACAAAATTTTAGTGCCGAATTTCGTTCTTACTCGACCTAGGCAAGAGAATTCTGAAAAAATTAGTAAAAAAATTTAAAAAATTCTAAAACCTCTTCCCGGCATTATTTCTAGCCAAAACGGGATTATATAGGCCGAAAAAGATAAAACAAAATTTTAGCCCCGAACTCCGTTCTTACTCGACCCGGGCAAGAAAATTCCGAAAAAAATAGTAAAAAAAATCAAAAAATTATACAACCTCTTCCTGGCATTATTTTTAGCCAAAACGGGATGAGATAGGCCAAAAAAGTGAAAACAAAATTTTAGTCCCGAATTCCTTTCATACTCGACCCGGGCAAGAAAATTCTGAAAAAATTTGTAAAAAAATTCAAAAAATTATAACACCTCTTCCCATCAATATTTCTAGCCAAAGTGGGATGAGATAGGCCAATAAAGTGAAAACAAAATTTTAGTCCCGAATTCCGTTCTTACTCGACCCGGGCAAGATAATTCCGAAAAAAATTTTAAAAAAATTCAAAAAGTTATAAAACCTATTCCCGACATTATTTCTAGCCAAAACGGGATTACATTGGCCGAAAAAGAGAAAACAAAATTTTAGTCCCGAATTCTGTTCATTCTTGACCCGGGCAAGAAAATTCCGAAAAAAATAGTAGAAAATTAAAAAAATTATAAAACCTCTTCCAGACATTATTTTTAGCCAAAACGAGATGAGATAGGCCAAAAAAGTGGAAACAAAATTTTAGTCCCGAATTCAGTTCTTACTCGACCCGGGCAAGAAAATTCCGAAAAAAATTTAAAAAAAATTCAAAAAGTTATAAAACCAATTCCCGGCATTATTTCTAGCCAAAACGGGATTATATAGGCTGAAAAAGAGAAAACCAAATTTTAGTCCCGAATTCCGTTCATTCTTGACCCGGGCAAGAAAATTCCGAAAAAAACAGAAAGAAAATTCAAAAAATTATAAAACCTCTTCCCGACATTTTTTTTAGCCAAAACGAGATGAGATAGGCCAAAAAAGTGAAAACAAAATTTTAGTCCCGAATTCCGTTCTTACTCGTCCCGGGCAAGAAAATTATGAAATAATTAGTAAAAAAATTTAAAACTTTCTAAAACCTCTTCCCGGCATTATTTCTAGCCAAAACGGGATGATATAGGACGAAAAAGAGAAAACTAAATTTTAGTCCCGAATTCCGTTCATACTCGACCCGGGCAAGAAAATTATGAAAAAATTAGCAAAAAAATTTAAAAATTTCTAAAACCTCTTCCCGGCATTATTTCTAGCCAAAACGGAATGATATAGGACGAAAAAGAGAAAACAAAATTTTAGTGCCGAATTTCGTTCTTACTCGACCCGGGCAAGAAAATTCTGAAAAAATTAGTAAAAAAATTTAAAAAATCCTAAAACCTCTTCCCGGCATTATTTCTAGCCAAAACGGGATTATATAGGCCGAAAAAGATAAAACAAAATTTTAGTCCCGAATTCCGTTCTCACTCGACCCGGGCAAGAAAATTCCGAAAAAAATAGTAAAAAAATTCAAAAAATTATAAAACCTCTTCCCGGCTTTATTTTTACCCAAAACGGGATGCAATAGGCCAAAAAAGTGAAAACAAAATTTTAGTCCCGAATTCCGTTCATACTCGACCCGGGCAAGAAAATTCTGAAAAAAATTAGTAAAAAAATTCTAAAATCTCTTCCCGGCATTATTTCTAGCCATAACGGGATGATATAGGCCGAAAAAGAGAAAACAAAATTTTAGTCCCAAATTCCGTTCATTCTTGACCCGGGCAAGAAAATTCCGAAAAAAATAGTAAGAAAATTCAAAAAATTATAAAACCTCTTCCCAACATTATTTTTAGCAAAAACGGGATGATATAGGCCAAAAAAGTGAAAACAAAATTTTAGTCCCGATTTCCGTTCTTACTCGACCCGGGCAAGAAAACTATGAAATAATGACCAAAAAAATTTAAAACTTTCTAAAACCTCTTCCCGGCATTATTTCTACCCAAAACAGGATGATATAGGACGAAAAAGAGAAAACAAAATTTTAGTCCCGAATTCCGTTCATACTCGACCCGGGCAAGAAAATTATGAAAAAATTAGTAAAAAAATTTTAAAATTTCTAAAACCTCTTTCCGGCATTATTTCTAGCCAAAACGGGATGATATAGGACGAAAATGAGAAAACAAAATTTTAGTGCCGAATTTCGTTCTTACTCGACCCGGGCAAGAGAATTCTGAAAAAATTTGTAAAAAAATTTAAAAAATTCTAAAACCTCTTCCCGGCATTATTTCTAGCCAAAACAGGAATATATAGGCCGAAAAAGATAAAACAAAATTTTAGTCCCGAATTCCGTTCATTCTTGACCCGGGCAAGAAAATTCCGAAAAAAATAGTAAAAAAATTCAAAAAATTATAAAACCTTTTCCCAGAATTAATTTTTGCCAAAACAGGAAGAGATAGGCCAAAAACGTGAAAACAAAATTTTAGTCCCAAATTCCGTTCTTACTCGACCCGGGCAAGAAAACTCCGAAAAAAATAGTAAAAAAATTCAAAAAATTATAAAACCTCTTCCCGGGATTATTTTTAGCCAAAACGGGATGCAAAAAGCCAAAAATGTGAAAACAAAATTTTAGTCCCGAATTCCGTTCATACTCGACCCGGGCAAGAAAATTCTGAAAAAATTAGTAAAAAAATTTAAAAGATTCTAAAACCTCTTCCCGGCATTATTTCCAGCCAAAACGGGATTATATAGGCCGAAAAAGAGAAAACAAAATTTAAGTCCCGAATTCCGTTCTTACTTGACCCGGGCAAGAAAATTCCGAAAAAAAAAGTAAAAAAATTTAAAAAATTATAAAACCTCTTCCGACATTATTTTTAGCCAAAACGGGATGAGATAGGCCCAAAAAGTGAAAACAAAATTTTAGTCCTGAATTCCATTCATACTCGACCCGGGCAAGAAAATTCTGAAAAAATTACTAAAAAAAATTAAAAAATTCTAAAACCTCTGCCCGGCATTATTTCTAGCCAAAATGGGATGATATAAGCCGAAAAAGAGAAAACAAAATTTTAGTCCCAAATTCCGTTCATTCTTGACCCGGGCAAGAAAATTCCGAAAAAAATAGTAAGAAAATTCAAAAACTTATAAAACCTCTTCCCAACATTATTTTTAGCCAAAACGAGATGAGATAGGCCAAAAAAGTGAAAACAAAATTTTAGTCCCGAATTCCGTTCTTGCCCGACCCGGGCAAGAAAATTAGGAAATAATTAGTGAAAAAATTTAAAACTTTCTAAAACCTCTTCCCGGCATTATTTCTAGCCAAAACGGGATGATATAGGACGAAAAAGAGAAAACAAAATTTTAGTCCCGAATTCCGTTCATTCTTGACCCGGGCTAGAAAATTCCGAAAAAAATATTAAAAAAATTCAAACAATTATAAATCCTTTTCCCGGCATTATTTATCGCCAAAACGAGATGAGATAGGCCCAAAAAGTGAAACCAAAATTTTAGTCCTGAATTCCGTTCATACTCGACCCAGGCAAGAAAATTATGAAAAAATTAGTAAAAAAATTTAAAAAATTCTAAAACCTCTTCCCGGCATTATTTCTAGCCAAAACGGGATGATATAGGACGAAAAAGAGAAAACAAAATTTTAGTGCCGAATTTCGTTCTTACTCGACCTAGGCAAGAGAATTCTGAAAAAATTAGTAAAAAAATTTAAAAAATTCTAAAACCTCTTCCCGGCATTATTTCTAGCCAAAACGGGATTATATAGGCCGAAAAAGATAAAACAAAATTTTAGCCCCGAACTCCGTTCTTACTCGACCCGGGCAAGAAAATTCCGAAAAAAATAGTAAAAAAAATCAAAAAATTATACAACCTCTTCCTGGCATTATTTTTAGCCAAAACGGGATGAGATAGGCCAAAAAAGTGAAAACAAAATTTTAGTCCCGAATTCCTTTCATACTCGACCCGGGCAAGAAAATTCTGAAAAAATTTGTAAAAAAATTCAAAAAATTATAACACCTCTTCCCATCAATATTTCTAGCCAAAGTGGGATGAGATAGGCCAATAAAGTGAAAACAAAATTTTAGTCCCGAATTCCGTTCTTACTCGACCCGGGCAAGATAATTCCGAAAAAAATTTTAAAAAAATTCAAAAAGTTATAAAACCTATTCCCGACATTATTTCTAGCCAAAACGGGATTACATTGGCCGAAAAAGAGAAAACAAAATTTTAGTCCCGAATTCTGTTCATTCTTGACCCGGGCAAGAAAATTCCGAAAAAAATAGTAAGAAAATTAAAAAAATTATAAAACCTCTTCCAGACATTATTTTTAGCCAAAACGAGATGAGATAGGCCAAAAAAGTGGAAACAAAATTTTAGTCCCGAATTCAGTTCTTACTCGACCCGGGCAAGAAAATTCCGAAAAAAATTTAAAAAAAATTCAAAAAGTTATAAAACCAATTCCCGGCATTATTTCTAGCCAAAACGGGATTATATAGGCTGAAAAAGAGAAAACCAAATTTTAGTCCTGAATTCCGTTCATTCTTGACCCGGGCAAGAAAATTCCGAAAAAAACAGAAAGAAAATTCAAAAAATTATAAAACCTCTTCCCGACATTTTTTTTAGCCAAAACGAGATGAGATAGGCCAAAAAAGTGAAAACCAAATTTTAGTCCCGAATTCCGTTCTTACTCGTCCCGGGCAAGAAAATTATGAAATAATTAGTAAAAAAATTTAAAACTTTCTAAAATCTCTTCCCGGCATTATTTCTAGCCAAAACGGGATGATATAGGACAAAAAAGAGAAAACTAAATTTTAGTCCCGAATTCCGTTCATGCTCGACCCGGGCAAGAAAATTATGAAAAATTAGCAAAAAAATTTAAAAATTTCTAAAACCTCTTCCCGGCATTATTTTAGCCAAAAACGGGATGATATAGGACGAAAAGAGAAAAGCAATTTTTACGTGCGAATTTCGTTCTTTACTCGACCCGGGCAGAAAATTCTGAATAAATTAGTAAAAAAAATAAAAAAATCCTAACCCTCTTCCGGCATTATTTCTAGCCAAAACGGATTATATAGGCCGAAAAGATTAAACAAAATTTTAGTCCCGAATTCCGTTCCACTCGACCCGGGCAAGAAAATTCCGAAAAAAATAGTAAAAAAATTCAAAAAATTATAAAACCTCTTCCCGGCTTTATTTTTACCCAAAACGGGATGCAATAGGCCAAAAAAGTGAAAACAAAATTTTAGTCCCGAATTCCGTTCATACTCGACCCGGGCAAGAAAATTCTGAAAAAAATTAGTAAAAAAATTCTAAAATCTCTTCCCGGCATTATTTCTAGCAATAACGGGATGATATAGGCCGAAAAAGAGAAAACAAAATTTTAGTCCCAAATTCCGTTCATTCTTGACCCGGGCAAGAAAATTCCGAAAAAAATAGTAAGAAAATTCAAAAAATTATAAAACCTCTTCCCAACATTATTTTTAGCCAAAACGGGATGAGATAGGCCAAAAAAGTGAAAACAAAATTTTAGTCCCGATTTCCGTTCTTACTCGACCCGGGCAAGAAAACTATGAAATAATGACCAAAAAAATTTAAAACTTTCTAAAACCTCTTCCCGGCATTATTTCTACCCAAAACAGGATGATATAGGACGAAAAAGAGAAAACAAAATTTTAGTCCCGAATTCCGTTCATACTCGACCCGGGCAAGAAAATTATGAAAAAATTAGTAAAAAAATTTAAAAATGCTAAACCTCTTTCCGGCATTTATTTCTAGCCAAAACGGGTGTATAGGACGAAAATGAATAAAACAAAATTTTAGTGCACGGAATTTCGTTCTCTAACTCGACCCGGGCAGAGAATTTGAAAAATTTTGTAAAAATTTAAAATTCTAAACTCTTCCCGCATTATTCTAGCCAAACAGGAATATATAGGCCGAAAAAGATAAAACAAAATTTTAGTCCCGAATTCCGTTCATTCTTGACCCGGGCAAGAAAATTCCGAAAAAAATAGTAAAAAAATTCAAAAAATTATAAAACCTTTTCCCAGAATTATTTTTTGCCAAAACAGGAAGAGATAGGCCAAAAACGTGAAAACAAAATTTTAGTCCCAAATTCCGTTCTTACTCGACCCGGGCAAGAAAACTCCGAAAAAAATAGTAAAAAAATTCAAAAAATTATAAAACCTATATTCCCGGGAGGATTATTTAGCCAAAACGGGATGCAATAAAGCCAAAAATTTGAAAACAAAATTTTAGTCCGAATTCCGTTCATACTCGACCCGGGCAAGAAAATTCTGAAAAAATTAGTAAAAAAATTTAAAAGATTCTAAAACCTCCTCCCGGCATTATTTCCAGCCAAAACGGGATTATATAGGCCGAAAAAGAGAAAACAAAATTTAAGTCCCGAATTCCGTTCTTACTTGACCCGGGCAAGAAAATTCCGAAAAAAAAAGTAAAAAAATTTAAAAAATTATAAAACCTCTTCCGACATTATTTTTAGCCAAAACGGGATGAGATAGGCCCAAAAAGTGAAAACAAAATTTTAGTCCTGAATTCCATTCATACTCGACCCGGGCAAGAAAATTCTGAAAAAATTACTAAAAAAAATTAAAAAATTCTAAAACCTCTGCCCGGCATTATTTCTAGCCAAAATGGGATGATATAGGCCGAAAAAGAGAAAACAAAATTTTAGTCCCAAATTCCGTTCATTCTTGACCCGGGCAAGAAAATTCCGAAAAAAATAGTAAGAAAATTCAAAAAATTATAAAACCTCTTCCCAACATTATTTTTAGCCAAAACGAGATGAGATAGGCCAAAAAAGTGAAAACAAAATTTTAGTCCCGAATTCCGTTCTTGCCCGACCCGGGCAAGAAAATTAGGAAATAATTAGTAAAAAAATTTAAAACTTTCTAAAACCTCTTCCCGGCATTATTTCTAGCCAAAACGGGATGATATAGGACGAAAAAGAAAAAACAAAATTTTAGTCCCGAATTCCGTTCATTCTTGACCCGGGCTAGAAAATTCCGAAAAAAATATTAAAAAAATTCAAACAATTATAAATCCTTTTCCCGGCATTATTTATCGCCAAAACGAGATGAGATAGGCCCAAAAAGTGAAACCAAAATTTTAGTCCTGAATTCCGTTCATACTCGACCCAGGCAAGAAAATTATGAATAAATTAGTAAAAAAATTTAAAAAATTCTAAAACCTCTTCCCGGCATTATTTCTAGCCAAAACGGGATGATATTGGACGAAAAAGAGAAAACAAAATTTTAGTGCCGAATTTCGTTCTTACTCGACCTAGGCAAGAGAATTCTGAAAAAATTAGTAAAATAATTTAAAAAATTCTAAAACCTCTTCCCGGCATTATTTCTAGCCAAAACGGGATTATATAGGCCGAAAAAGATAAAACAAAATTTTAGCCCCGAACTCCGTTCTTACTCGACCCGGGCAAGAAAATTCCGAAAAAAATAGTAAAAAAAATCAAAAAATTATACAACCTCTTCCTGGCATTATTTTTAGCCAAAACGGGATGAGATAGGCCAAAAAAGTGAAAACAAAATTTTAGTCCCGAATTCCTTTCATACTCGACCCGGGCAAGAAAATTCTGAAAAAATTTGTAAAAAAATTCAAAAAATTATAACACCTCTTCCCATCAATATTTCTAGCCAAAGTGGGATGAGATAGGCCAATAAAGTGAAAACAAAATTTTAGTCCCGAATTCCGTTCTTACTCGACCCGGGCAAGATAATTCCGAAAAAAATTTTAAAAAAATTCAAAAAGTTATAAAACCTATTCCCGACATTATTTCTAGCCAAAACGGGATTACATTGGCCGAAAAAGAGAAAACAAAATTTTAGTCCCGAATTCTGTTCATTCTTGACCCGGGCAAGAAAATTCCGAAAAAAATAGTAAGAAAATTAAAAAAATTATAAAACCTTTTCCAGACATTATTTTTTGCCAAAACGAGATGAGATAGGCCAAAAAAGTGGAAACAAAATTTTAGTCCCGAATTCAGTTCTTACTCGACCAGGGCAAGAAAATTCAGAAAAAAATTTAAAAAAAATTCAAAAAGTTATAAAACCAATTCCCGGCATTATTTCTAGCCAAAACGGGATTATATAGGCTGAAAAAGAGAAAACCAAATTTTAGTCCTGAATTCCGTTCATTCTTGACCCGGGCAAGAAAATTCCGAAAAAAACAGAAAGAAAATTCAAAAAATTATAAAACCTCTTCCCGACATTTTTTTTAGCCAAAACGAGATGAGATAGGCCAAAAAAGTGAAAACAAAATTTTAGTCCCGAATTCCGTTCTTACTCGTCCCGGGCAAGAAAATTATGAAATAATTAGTAAAAAAATTTAAAACTTTCTAAAACCTCTTCCCGGCATTATTTCTAGCCAAAACGGGATGATATAGGACGAAAAAGAGAAAACTAAATTTTAGTCCCGAATTCCGTTCATGCTCGACCCGGGCAAGAAAATTATGAAAAAATTAGCAAAAAAATTTAAAAATTTCTAAAACCTCTTCCCGGCATTATTTCTAGCCAAAACGGGATGATATAGGACGAAAAAGAGAAAACAAAATTTTAGTGCCGAATTTCGTTCTTACTCGACCCGGGCAAGAAAATTCTGAAAAAATTAGTAAAAAAATATAAAAAATCCTAAAACCTCTTCCCGGCATTATTCCTAGCCAAAACGGGATTATATAGGCCGAAAAAGATAAAACAAAATTTTAGTCCCGAATTCCGTTCTCACTCGACCCGGGCAAGAAAATTTCGAAAAAAATAGTAAAAAAATTCAAAAAATTATAAAACCTCTTCCAGGCTTTATTTTTACCCAAAACGGGATGCAATAGGCCAAAAAAGTGAAAACAAAATTTTAGTCCTGAATTCCGTTCATACTCGACCCGGGCAAGAAAATTCTGAAAAAATTAGTAAAAAAATTCAAAAAATTATAAAACCTCTTCCCAACATTATTTTTAGCCAAAACGGGATGAGATAGGCCAAAAAAGTGAAAACAAAATTTTAGTCCCGATTTCCGTTCTTACTCGACCCGGGCAAGAAAACTATGAAATAATGAGCAAAAAAATTTAAAACTTTCTAAAACCTCTTCCCGGCATTATTTCTACCCAAAACAGGATGATATAGGACGAAAAAGAGAAAACAAAATTTTAGTCCCGAATTCCGTTCATACTCGACCCGGGCAAGAAAATTATGAAAAAATTTGTAAAAAAATTTTAAAATTTCTAAAACCTCTTTCCGGCATTATTTCTAGCCAAACGGGATGATATAGGACGAAAATGAGAAAACAAAATTTTAGTGCCGAATTTCGTTCTTACTCGACCCGGGCAAGAGAATTCTGAAAAAATTTGTAAAAAAATTTAAAAAATTCTAAAACCTCTTCCCGGCATTATTTCTAGCCAAAACAGGAATATATAGGCCGAAAAAGATAAAACAAAATTTTAGGCCCGAATTCCGTTCATTCTTGACCCGGGCAAGAAAATTCCTAAAAAAATAGTAAAAAAATTCAAAAAATTATAAAACCTTTTCCCAGAATTATTTTTTGCCAAAACAGGAAGAGATAGGCCAAAAACGTGAAAACAAAATTTTAGTCCCAAATTCCGTTCTTACTCGACCCGGGCAAGAAAACTCCGAAAAAAATAGTAAAAAAATTCAAAAAATTATAAAACCTCTTCCCGGGATTATTTTTAGCCAAAACGGGATGCAATAAGCCAAAAAAGTGAAAACAAAATTTTAGTCCCGAATTCCGTTCATACTCGACCCGGGCAAGAAAATTATGAAAAAATGAGTAAAAAAATTTTAAAATTTCTAAAACCTCTTCCCGGCATTATTTCTACCCAAAACGGGATGATATAGGACGAAAAAGAGAAAACAAAATTTTCGTGCCGAATTTCGTTCTTACTCGACCCGGACAAGAGAATTCTGAAAAAATTTGTAAAAAAAATTTAAAAAATTCTAAAACCTCTTCCTGGCATTATTTCTAGCCAAAACGGGAATATATAGGCCGAAAAAGATAAAACAAAATTTTAGTCCCGAATTCCGTTCATTCCTGACCCGGGCAAGAAAAGTCCGAAAAAAATAGTAAAAAAATTCAAAAAATTATAAAACCTTTCCCCAGAATTATTTTTTGCCAAAACAGGATGAGATAGGCCAAAAACGTGAAAACAAAATTTTATTCCCGAATTCCGTTCTTACTCGATCCGGGCAAGAAAACTCCGAAAAAAATAGTAAAAAAATTCAAAAAATTATAAAACCTCTTCCCGGGATTATTTTTAGCCAAGACGGGATGCAATAAGCCCCAAAAAAAGTGAAAACAAATTTTAGTCCCGAAATTCCGTTCATACTCGACCCGGGCAAGAAAATCTTAAAAAATTAGTTAAAAAAAATTTAAAAAATTCTAAAACCTCTTCCGGCATATTTCTAGCCAAAACGGGATTATATAGGCCGAAAAAGAGAAAACAAAATTTAAGTCCCGGAATTCCTTCTTACTTGACCGGTGCAACGAAATTCCGAAAAAAAAAGTAAAAATATTTAAAAAATATAAAAACCTCTTCCGACATTATTTCTAGCCAAAACGGGGATGATATAGGACGGAAAAAGAGAAAACAAAATTTTAGTCCGAATCCGTTCATACTCGACCCGGCAAAGAAATTAAAAAATTAGCCTAAAAAAAATTCAAAATTTTCTAAAACCTCTTCCGGCATTTATTTCTAGCCAAACGGGATGAAGTATAAGGACGAAAAAAGAGAAAACAAAAATTTTACTTATAGTGCCGGAATTTCGTTCTTACTCGAGACCCGGGCAAGAAAATTCTGAAAAAATTAGTAAAAAAATATAAAAAATCCTAAAACCTCTTCCCGGCATTATTCCTAGCCAAAACGGGATTATATAGGCCGAAAAAGATAAAACAAAATTTTAGTCCCGAATTCCGTTCTCACTCGACCCGGGCAAGAAAATTCCGAAAAAAATAGTAAAAAAATTCAAAAAATTATAAAACCTCTTCCAGGCTTTATTTTTACCCAAAACGGGATGCAATAGGCCAAAAAAGTGAAAACAAAATTTTAGTCCTGAATTCCGTTCATACTCGACCCGGGCAAGAAAATTCTGAAAAAATTAGTAAAAAAATTCAAAAAATTATAAAACCTCTTCCCAACATTATTTTTAGCCAAAACGGGATGAGATAGGCCAAAAAAGTGAAAACAAAATTTTAGTCCCGATTTCCGTTCTTACTCGACCCGGGCAAGAAAACTATGAAATAATGAGCAAAAAAATTTAAAACTTTCTAAAACCTCTTCCCGGCATTATTTCTACCCAAAACAGGATGATATAGGACGAAAAAGAGAAAACAAAATTTTAGTCCCGAATTCCGTTCATACTCGACCCGGGCAAGAAAATTATGAAAAAATTAGTAAAAAAATTTTAAAATTTCTAAAACCTCTTTCCGGCATTATTTCTAGCCAAACGGGATGATATAGGACGAAAATGAGAAAACAAAATTTTAGTGCCGAATTTCGTTCTTACTCGACCCGGGCAAGAGAATTCTGAAAAAATTTGTAAAAAAATTTAAAAAATTCTAAAACCTCTTCCCGGCATTATTTCTAGCCAAAACAGGAATATATAGGCCGAAAAAGATAAAACAAAATTTTAGTCCCGAATTCCGTTCATTCTTGACCCGGGCAAGAAAATTCCGAAAAAAATAGTAAAAAAATTCAAAAAATTATAAAACCTTTTCCCAGAATTATTTTTTGCCAAAACAGGAAGAGATAGGCCAAAAACGTGAAAACAAAATTTTAGTCCCAAATTCCGTTCTTACTCGACCCGGGCAAGAAAACTCCGAAAAAAATAGTAAAAAAATTCAAAAAATTATAAAACCTCTTCCCGGGATTATTTTTAGCCAAAACGGGATGCAATAAGCCAAAAAAGTGAAAACAAAATTTTAGTCCCGAATTCCGTTCATACTCGACCCGGGCAAGAAAATTATGAAAAAATTAGTAAAAGAAATTTAAAATTTCTAAAACCTCTTCCCGGCATTATTTCTAGCCAAAACGGGATGATATAGGACGAAAAAGAGAAAACAAAATTTTCGTGCCGAATTTCGTTCTTACTCGACCCGGACAAGAGAATTCTGAAAAAATTTGTAAAAAAAATTTAAAAAATTCTAAAACCTCTTCCTGGCATTATTTCTAGCCAAAACGGGAATATATAGGCCGAAAAAGATAAAACAAAATTTTAGTCCCGAATTCCGTTCATTCCTGACCCGGGCAAGAAAATTCCGAAAAAAATAGTAAAAAAATTCAAAAAATTATAAAACCTTTTCCCAGAATTATTTTTTGCCAAAACAGGATGAGATAGGCCAAAAACGTGAAAACAAAATTTTAGTCCCGAATTCCGTTCTTACTCGATCCGGGCAAGAAAACTCCGAAAAAAATAGTAAAAAAATTCAAAAAATTATAAAACCTCTTCCCGGGATTATTTTTAGCCAAGACGGGATGCAATAAGCCAAAAAAGTGAAAACAAAATTTTAGTCCCGAATTCCGTTCATACTCGACCCGGGCAAGAAAATTCTGAAAAAATTAGTAAAAAAATTTAAAAAAATTCTAAAACCTCTTCCCGGCATTATTTCTAGCCAAAACGGGATTATATAGGCCGAAAAAGAGAAAACAAAATTTAAGTCCCGAATTCCGTTCTTACTTGACCCGGGCAAGAAAATTCGAAAAAAAAAGTAAAAAAATTTAAAAAATTATAAAACCTCTTCCGACATTATTTCTAGCCAAAACGGGATGATATAGGACGAAAAAGTGAAAACAAAATTTTAGTCCCGAATTCCGTTCATACTCGACCCGGGCAAGAAAATTATGAAAAAATTAGTAAAAAAAATTAAAAAATTTCTAAAACCTCTTCCCGGCATTATTTCTAGCCAAAATGGGATGATATAGGCCGAAAAAGAGAAAACAAAATTTTAGTCCCGAATTCTGTTCTTACTCAACCCGGGCAAGAAAATTCCGAAAAAAATTGTAAAAAAATTCAAAAAATTATAAAACCTCTTCCCGGAATTATTTTTAGCCAAAACGGGAAGATATAAACCAAAAAATAGAAAACAAAATTTTAGACCTGTATTCCGTTCATACTCGACCCGGGCAAGAAAATTCCGAAAAAGATAGTAAATAAATTAAAAAAATTATAAAACCTCTTCCCGGCATTCTTTCTAGCCAAAACGGGATGAGATAGGACATAAAAGTGAAAAGAAAATTTTAGTCCCGAATTCTGTTCTTACTCGACCCGGGCAAGAAAATTCCGATAAAATTGTAAAAAAATTCAAAAAATTATAAAACCTCTTCCAGGCATTATTTCTAGCCAAAACGGGATGAGATAGGACATAAAAGTGAAAAGAAAATTTTAGTCCTGAATTCTGTTCTTACTCGACCCGGGCAAGAAAATTCCGAAAAAAATTGTAAAAAAATTCAAAAAATTATAAAACCTCTTCCCGGAATTATTTTTAGCCAAAACGGGATGAGATAGGACATAAAAGTGAAAACAAAATTTTAGTCCCGAATTCCGTTCATACTCGACCCGGGCCAG
The DNA here is from genome assembly GCF_001633185.2 of Quercus lobata. Taxonomy (NCBI): domain Eukaryota; kingdom Viridiplantae; phylum Streptophyta; class Magnoliopsida; order Fagales; family Fagaceae; genus Quercus; species Quercus lobata. The sequence continues at coordinate 26,946 of NW_022154898.1, forward strand.
AAAATTCCGAAAAAATAGTAAATAAATTCAAAAAATTATAAAACCTCTTCCCGGCATTATTTCTAGCCAAAACGGGATGAGATAGGACATAAAAGTGAAAAGAAAATTTTAGTCCCGAATTCTGTTCTTACTCGACCCGGGCAAGAAAATTCCGAAAAAAATTGTAAAAAAATTCAAAAAATTATAAAACCTCTTCCCGGCATTATTTTTAGCCAAACGGGAAGAGATAAACCAATAAATAGAAAACAAAATTTTAGTCCCGAATTCCGTTCATACTCGACCCGGGCCAGAAAATTCCGAAAAAATAGTAAATAAATTCAAAAAATTATAAAACTTCTTCCCGGTATTATTTCTAGCCAAAACGGGATGAGATAGGACATAAAAGTGAAAAGAAAATTTTAGTCCCGAATTCTGTTCTTACTCGACCCGGGCAAGAAAATTCCGAAAAAATTTGTAAAAAAATTCAAAAAATTATAAAACCTCTTCCTGGCATTATTTTTAGCAAAACGGGGAGATAGGCAATAAAGCGAAAACAAAATTTTTGTCCGAATTCCGTCATACTCGACCCGTACAAGAAAATTCTGAAAAAGATAGTAAATTAATTCAAAAAATTATAAAACCTCTTCCCGGCATTATTTCTAGCCAAAACGGGATGAGATAGGACATAAAATTGAAAGAAAATTTTAGTCCCGAATTCTGTTCTTACTCGACCCGGGCAAGAAAATTCCGAAAAAAATTGTAAAAAAATTCAAAAAATTATAAAACCTCTTCCCGGAATTATTTTTAGCCAAAACGGGAAGATATAAACCCAAAAATAGAAAACAAAATTTTAGACCCGTATTCCGTTCATACTCGACCCGGGCAATAAAATTCCGAAAAAGATAGTAAATAAATTCAAAAAATTATAAAACCTCTTCCCGGCATTATTTCTAACCAAAACGGGATGAGATAGGATATAAAAGTGAAAAGAAAATTTTAGTCCCGAATTCTGTTCTTACTCGACCCGAGCAAGAAAATTCCGAAAAAAATTGTAAAAAAAATTCAAAAAATTATAAAATCTCTTCCCGACATTATTTTTAGCCAAAACGGGATGAGATAGGCCTATAAAGCGAAAACAAAATTTTATTCCCGAATTTCGTTCAAACTCGACCCGGACAAGAAAATTCCGAAAAAAATTGTAAAAAAATTCAAAAAATTATAAAACCTCTTCCCGGCATTATTTTTAGCCAAAACAGGATGAGATAAATCGAAAAAGTAAAAACAAAATTTTAGTCCCGAATTCCGTTCATACTCGTCCCGGACAAGAAAATTCCGAAAAAAATAGTAAAAAAATTCAAAAAATTATAAAACCTCTTCCCGGCAATATTTCTAGCCAAAACGGGAAGATATAGACCAAAAAATAGAAAACAAAATTTTAGACCCGAATTCCGTTCATACTCGACCCGGGCTAGAAAATTCCGAAAAAGATAGTAAATAAATTCAAAAAATTATAAAACCTGTTCACGGCATTATTTCTAGCCAAAACGGGATGAGATAGGACATAAAAGTGAAAAGAAAATTTTAGTCCCGAATTCTGTTCTTACTCGACCCGGGCAAGAAAATTCCGAAAAAAATTGTACAAAAATTCAAAAAATTATAAAACCTCTTGCCGGATTATTTTTAGCCAAAACGGGAAGATATAAACCAAAAAATAGAAAACAAAATTTTAGACCCGTATTCCGTTCATACTCGACCCGGGCAAGAAAATTCCGAAAAAGATAGTAAATAAATTCAAAAAATTATAAAACCTCTTCCCGGCATTATTTCTAGCCAAAACGGGATGAGATAGGATATAAAAGTGAAAAGAAAATTTTAGTCCCGAATTCTGTTCTTACTCGACCCGGGTAAGAAAATTCCGAAAAAAATTGTAAAAAAATTCAAAAAATTATAAAACCTCTTCCAGGCATTATTTCTAGCCAAAACGGGATGAGATAGGACATAAAAGTGAAAACAAAATTTTAGTCCCGAATTATGTTCTTACTCGACCCGGGCAAGAAAATTCCGAAAAAAATTGTAAAAAAATTCAAAAAATTATAAAACCTCTTCCCGGAATTATTTTAAGCCAAAACGGGAAGATATAAACCAAAAAATAGAAAACAAAATTTTAGACCCGTATTTCGTTCATACTCGACCCGGGCAATAAAATTCCGAAAAAGATAGTAAATAAATTCAAAAAATTATAAAACCTCTTCCCGGCATTATTTCTAGCCAAACGGGATGAGATAGGACATAAAGTGAAAGAAAATTTAGTCCCGAATTCGTTTCATACTCGAACCCGGGCCAGAAAATTCGAAAAAAAAGTAAATAATTCAAAAAAATAAAAACTTCTTCCCGGTATTATTTTAGCCAAAACAGGATGAGATAGGGACATAAAAGTGAAAAGAAAATTTAGTCCCGAATTCTGTTCTTACTCGACCCGGGCAAGAAAATTCCGAAAAAAATTGTAAAAAAATTAAAAAAATTATAAAACCTCTTCCAGGCATTATTTCTAGCCAAAACGGGATGAGATAGGACATAAAAGTGATAACAAAATTTTAGTCCCGAATTCCGTTCATACTCGACCCGGACAAAAAAATTCCGAAAAAAATAGTAAAAAAATTATAAAACCACTTCCCGGCAATATTTTTGGCCAAAACGGAAAGATATAGGCCAAAAAATAGAAAAAAAAAAATTTTAGACCCGAATTCCGTTCATACTCGACCCGGGCAAGAAAATTCCGAAAAAATAGTAAATAAATTCAAAAAAATATAAAACCTCTTCCCGACATTATTTTTAGCCAAAACGGGATGAGATAGGCCTATAAAGCGAAAACAAAATTTTATTCCCGAATTTCGTTCATACTCGACCCGGACAAGAAAATTCCGAAAAAAATTGTAAAAAAATTCAAAAAATTATAAAACCTCTTCCCGGCAATATTTTTAGCCAAAACGGGATTAGATAAACCGAAAAAGTAAAAACAAAATTTTAGTCCCGAATTCCGTTCATACTCGACCCGGACAAGAAAATTCCGAAAAAAATAGTAAAAAAATTCAAAAAATTATAAAACCTCATCCCGGCAATATTTCTAGCCAAAACGGGAAGATATAGACCAAAAAATAGAAAACAAAATTTTAGACCCGAATTCTGTTCATACTCGACCCGGGCAAGAAAATTCCGAAAAAGATAGTAAATAAATTCAAAAAATTATAAAACCTCTTCCCGGCATTATTTCTAGCCAAAACGGGATAAGATAGGACATAAAAGTGAAAAGAAAATTTTAGTCCCGAATTCTGTTCTTACTCGACCCGGGCAAGAAAATTCCGAAAAAAATTGTAAAAAAATTCAAAAAAAAATTATTAAAAACCTCTTCCCGGAATTATTTTTTTAGCCCAAACGGAAGATATAAACCATAATTAAATAGAAAACAAATTTAGGACCCGTATATTCCGTTCATACTCGACCCGGGCAATAAAATTCCGAAAAAGATAGTAAATAAATTCAAAAAATTATAAAACCTCTTCCCGGCATTATTTCTAGCCAAAACGGGATGAGATAGGATATAGAAGTGAAAAGAAAATTTTAGTCCCGAATTCTGTTCTTACTCGACCCGGGCAAGAAAATTCCGTAAAAAATTGTAAAAAAATTCAAAAAATTATAAAACCTCTTCCCGGAATTATTTTTAGCCAAAACGGGAAGATATAAACCAAAAAATAGAAAACAAAATTTTAGACCCGTATTCCGTTCATACTCGACCCGGGCCAAGAAAATTCCGAAAAGATAGTAAATAAATTTCAAAAATTTAAAACCTCTTCCCGGCTTATTTCTAGCCAAAAGGAGATAGATCAGGACATAAAGTGAAAAGAAATTTTACGTCCCGAATTCTGTTCTTACTCGACCCGGCAAAGAAAAATTCCGAAAAAAATTGTAAAAATTTCAAAAAATTATTTAAAACCTCTTCCCGGAATTTTTTTGCCTAACGGGAAGATATAAACCAAAAAATAGAAAACAAAATTTTAGACCCGTATTCCGTTCATACTCAACCCGGGCAAGAAAATTCCGAAAAAGATAGTAAATAAATTCAAAAAATTATAAAACCTCTTCCCGGCATTATTTCTAGCCAAAACGGGATGAGATAGGACATAAAAGTGAAAAGAAAATTTTAGTCCCGAATTCTGTTCTTACTCAACCCGGGCAAGAAAATTCCGAAAAAAATTGTAAAAAAATTCAAATTATAAAACCTCTTCCAGGCATTATTTTTTGCCAAAACGGGATGAGATTGGACATAAAAGTGAAAACAAAATTTTAGTCCCGAATTCCGTTCATACACGACCCGGACAAAAAAATTCCGAAAAAAATAGTAAAAAAATTCAAAAAATTATAAAACCTCTTCCCAGCAATATTTTTAGCCAAAACGGGAAGATATAGACCCAAAAATAGAAAACAAAATTTTAGACCCGAATTCCGTTCGTACTCGACCCGGACCAGAAAATTCCGAAAAAATAGTAAATAAATTCAAAAAAATATAAAACTTCTTCCCGGTATTATTTCTAGCCAAAACAGTATGAGATAGGACATAAAAGTGAAAAGAAAATTTTAGTCCCGAATTCTGTTCTTACTCGACCCGGGCAAGAAAATTCCGAAAAAAATTGTAAAAAAGTTCAAAAAATTATAAAACCTCTTCCTGGCATTATTTTTAGCCAAAACGGGTTGAAATAGGCCAACAAAGCGAAAACAAAATTTTTGTCCTGAATTCCGCTCATACTCGACCCGGACAAGAAAATTCCGAAAAAAATTGTAAAAAAATTCAAAAATTATAAAACCTCTTCCCAGCATTATATTTTTCCAAAACGGGATGAGATAATCCGAAAAAGTGAAAACAAAATTTTAGTCCCGAATTCCGTTCATACTCGACCCGGACAAGAAAATTCCGAAAAAAATAGTAAAAAAATTCAACAAATTATAAAACCTCTTCCCGGCATTATTTCTAGCCAAAACGGGATGAGATAGGACATAAAAGTGAAAAGAAAATTTTAGTCCCGAATTCTGTTCTTACTTGACCCGAGCAAGAAAATTCCGAAAAAAATTGTAAAAAAATTCAAAAAATTATAAAACCTCTTTCAGGCATTATTTCTAGCCAAAACGGGATGATATAGGACGAAAAAGAGAAAACAAAATTTTAGTGCCGAATTTCGTTCTTGCTCGACCCGGGCAATAGAATTCTGAAAAAATTTGTAAAAAAATTTAAAAAATTCTAAAACCTCTTCCCGGCATTATTTCTAGCCAAAACGGGAAGATATAGGCCGAAAAAGATAAAACAAAATTTTTAGTCCGATTCGTTCATCTTGCCGGGCAAGAAAATTCCGAAAAAATAGTAAAAAAATTCGAAAAAATTTATAAAAACCTTTTCCAGATTATTTTTTTCCAAAACAGATGAATAGGCCAAAAAGTGAAAACAAAATTTTTATCTCGAATTCCGTTGCTTACTCGGACCGGGCAGAAACTCCGAAAAGATAGTAAAAAAAATTCAAAAAGTATAAAACCTTCTTCCCGGGGATTATTTTTAGGCAAAACGGGATGCAATAAGCCAAAAAATGAAAACAAAATTTTGTCCCCGTAATTCCGTTCATACTCGACCCGGGCAGAAAATTCTGAAAAAAAATTAGTAAAAAATTAAAAAATTTCTAAAACCTCTTCCCGGCATTATTTCTAGCCAAAACGGGGGGGGATTTATTATAGCCGAAAAAGAGAAAAACAAAAATTTAAGTCCCGAATCCCGTTCTTACATTGACGCCGGGGCAAGAAATTCCGAAAAAAAAAAAAAAAAAAAAGTAAAATTTTAAAAAATTATAAAAACTCTTCGACTTATTTTTAGCCAAAACGGGATGAGATAGGCCCAAAAAGTGGAAAACAAAATTTTAGTCCTGAATTCGTTCATACCGACCCGGGCAGAAAATTCTGAAAAAAAAATTTTACCTAAAAAAAAATTAAAATTCTAAAACCTCTTCCCGGCATTATTTCTAGCCAAAATGGGATGATATAGGCCGAAAAAGAGAAAACAAAATTTTAGTCCCGAATTCTGTTCTTACTCAACCCGGGCAAGAAAATTCCGAAAAAAATTGTAAAAAAATTCAAAAAATTATAAAACCTCTTCCCGGAATTATTTTTAGCCAAAACGGGAAGATATAAACCAAAAAATAGAAAACAAAATTTTAGACCTGTATTCCGTTCATACTCGACCCGGGCAAGAAAATTCCGAAAAAGATAGTAAATAAATTAAAAAAATTATAAAACCTCTTCCCGGCATTCTTTCTAGCCAAAACGGGATGAGATAGGACATAAAAGTGAAAAGAAAATTTTAGTCCCGAATTCTGTTCTTACTCGACCCGGGCAAGAAAATTCCGATAAAATTGTAAAAAAATTCAAAAAATTATAAAACCTCTTCCAGGCATTATTTCTAGCCAAAACGGGATGAGATAGGACATAAAAGTGAAAAGAAAATTTTAGTCCTGAATTCTGTTCTTACTCGACCCGGGCAAGAAAATTCCGAAAAAAATTGTAAAAAAATTCAAAAAATTATAAAACCTCTTCCCGGAATTATTTTTAGCCAAAACGGGATGAGATAGGACATAAAAGTGAAAACAAAATTTTAGTCCCGAATTCCGTTCATACTCGACCCGGGCCAGAAAATTCCGAAAAAATAGTAAATAAATTCAAAAAAATATAAAACCTCTTTTCGGCATTATTTCTAGCCAAAACGGGATGAGATAGGACATAAAAGTGAAAAGAAAATTTTAGTCCCGAATTCTGTTCTTACTCGACCCGGGCAAGAAAATTTCGAAAAAAATTGTAAAAAAATTCAAAAAATTATAAAACCTCTTCCAGGCATTATTTCTAGACAAAACGAGATGAGATAGGACATAAAAGTGAAAACAAAATTTTAGTCCCGAATTCCGTTCATACTCGACACGGGCCAGAAAATTCCGAAAAAATAGTAAATAAATTCAAAAAAATATAAAACTTCTTCCCGGTATTATTTCTAGCCAAAACAGGATGAGATAGGACATAAAAGTGAAAAGAAAATTTTAGTCCCGAATTCTGTTCTTACTCGACCCGGGCATGAAAATTCCGAAAAAAATTGTAAAAAAATTCAAAAAATTATAAAACCTCTTCCTGGCATTATTTTTAGCCAAAACGGGTTGAGATAGGCCAATAAAGCAAAAACAAAATTTTTGTCCCGAATTCCGCTCATACTCGACCCGGACAAGAAAATTCCGAAAAAAATTGTAAAAAAATTCAAAAATTATAAAACCTCTCCCCAGCATTATTTTTATCCAAAACGGGATGAGATAAACCGAAAAAGTGAAAACAAAATTTTAGTCCCGAATTCCGTTCATACTCGACCCGGACAAGAAAATTCCGAAAAAGATAGTAAAAAAATTCAAAAAATTATAAAACCTCTTCCAGGCATTATTTCTAGCCAAAACGGGATGATATAGGACATAAAAGTGAAAAAAAAAAATTTTAGTCCCGAATTCCGTTCATACTCGACCCGGACAAAAAAATTCCGATAAAAATAGTAAAAAAATTCAAAAAATTATAAAACCACTTCCCGGTAATATTTTTGGCCAAAACGGAAAGATATAGACCAAAAAATAGAAAAAAAAATTTTAGACCCGAATTCTGTTCATACTCGACCAAGGCATGAAAATTCCGAAAAAATAGTAAATAAATTCAAAAAAATATAAAACCTCTTCCCGACATTACTTCTAGCCAAAACGGGATGAGATAGGACATAAAAGTGAAAAGAAAATTTTAGTCCCGAATTTTGTTCTTACTCGACCCGGGCAAAAAAATTCCGAAAAAAATTGTAAAAAAATTCAAAAAATTATAAAACCTCTTCCCGACATTATTTTTAGCCAAAACGGGATGAGATAGGCCTATATAGCGAAAACAAAATTTTATTCCCGAATTCATTTCATACTCGACCCGGACAAGAAAATTCCGAAAAAAATTGTAAAAAAATTCAAAAAATTATAAAACCTCTTCCCGGCATTATTTTTAGCCAAAACGGGATGAGATAAACCGAAAAAGTGAAAACAAAATTTTAGTCCGAATTCCGTTCATACTCGACCCGGACAAGAAAATTCCGAAAAAAATAGTAAAAAAATTCAAATAATTATAAAACCTCTTCCCGGAAATATTTCTAGCCAAAACGGGAAGATATAGACCAAAAAATAGAAAACAAAATTTTAGACCCGAATTCCGTTCATACTCGACCCGGGCAAGCAAATTCCGAAAAAATAGTAAATAAATTCAAAAAAATATAAAACCTCTTCCCAGTATTATTTCTAGCCAAAACGGGATGAGATAGGACATAAAAGTGAAAAGAAAATTTTAGTCCCGAATTCTGTTCTTACTCGACCCGGGCAAGAAAATTCCGAAAAAAATTGTAAAAAAATTCAAAAAATTATAAACCTCTCCTGACATTATTTTTAGCCAAACGGGATGAGATAGGCCTATACCAAGCGAAAACAAAATTTTATTCCCGAATTTCGTTCATACTCGACCCAGACAAGAAAATTCCGAAAAAAATAGTAAAAAAATTCAAAAAATTATAAAACCTCTTCCCGGCAATATTTTTAGCCAAAACGGGAAGATATAGACCAAAAAATAGAAAACAATATTTTAGACCCGAATTCCGTTCATACTCGACCCGGGCAAGAAAATTCCGAAAAAATAGTAAATAAATTCAAAAAAATATAAAACCTCTTCCCAGTATTATTTCTAGCCAAAACGGGATGAGATAGGACATAAAGTGAAAGAAATTTTGCCGAATTCTGTTCTTTACTCGACCGGGCAAGAAAAAATTCCGAAAAAAATTTGTAAAAAAATTCAAAAAATTATAAACCTCATTCCGGAATTATTTTTAGCCAAAACGGGATGAAGATATAACCCAAAAATAGAAAACAAAATTTAGACCGTTATTCCGTTAATTACTTCGACCGGGCAGAAAACTTCCGAAATAAGATAGTAAAATAAATTAAAAAATATAAAACCTCTTCCCGGCATTCTTTCTAGCCAAAAACGGGATGAGATAGGAATTAAAAGTGAAAAAAAAATTTAGTCCCGAATTCTGTCTTACTCGACCCGGGCAAGAAAATTCCGATAAATTGTTAAAAAAATTCAAAAAATTATAAAACCTCTTCCAGATTATTTCTAGCCAAAACGGGATGAGATAGGACATTAAAAGTGAAAGAAATTTTGTCCTTGAATTCTGTTCTACTCGACCCGGGCAAGAAATTCCGAAAAAAATTTGTAAAAAAATTCAAAAAAATTATAAACCTCTTCCCGGAATTATTTTTAGCCAAACGGGATGAGAATAGGACATAAAGTGAAACAAAATTTTAGTCCCGAATTCCTTTCATTTACGACCCGGGCCAGAAATTTCCTGAAAAAATAGTTAATAATTCAAAAATTGTAAAACCTCTTTTCGGCATTATTTCTAGCCAAAACGGGATGAGATAGGACATAAAAGTGAAAAGAAAATTTTAGTCCCGAATTCTGTTCTTACTCGACCCGGGCAAGAAAATTTCGAAAAAAATTGTAAAAAAATTCAAAAAATTATAAAACCTCTTCCAGGCATTATTTCTAGACAAAACGGGATGAGATAGGACAAAAAAGTGAAAACAAAATTTTAGTCCCGAATTCCGTTCATACTCGACACGGGCAGAAAATTTTCCGAAAAAATAGTAAATAAATTCAAAAAATATAAAACTTTTCCCGGTATTATTTCTACAACAGGTGAGATAGGACTTAAAAAGTGAAAAGAAAATTTTAGTCCCGGGAATTTCTGTTCTTACTCGACCCGGGCAAGAAAATTCCGAAAAAATTTGGTAAAAAAATTCAAAAAAATTATAAAACCTCTTCTGGCATTATTTTAGCCAAAACGGGTTGAGATAGGCCAATAAGCGAAAACAAAATTTTTGTCCCGGAATTCCGTCATACTCTGACACCGTATACAAGAAATTTCTGAAAAAAGATGTAAATATATTCAAAAATTATAAAACTACTTCCCGATTATTTCATAGGCCAAACGGGAGAGATTAGGACATAAAAGTGAAAAGAAATTTTTAGTCCCGAATTCTGTTCTTTACTCACGAGCAAGGAAATTCCGAAAAAATTGTAAAAAAATTCAAAAATTATAAAACCTCTTCCGGCATTTATTTCTTAGCCAAAAATGGGATGATTATAGGACATAGAAGATGAAAACAAAATTTTGTCCCGAATCCGTTCATACTCGGACCCGGACAAAAAAAAATTCCGGCAAAAAAATTAGTAAAAAATTCAAAAAATATAATTAACCCACTACCGGCATATTTTTGGCCAAAACGGAAAGATAAGACAAAAAAATAGAAAAAAAATTTAGACCCGAATTCCGTTCATACTCGACCCGGGCGAAAAAATTCCGAAAAAAATAGTAAAAAAATTCAAAAAATATAAAACCTCTTCCCGGCAATATTTTCAACCAAAACGGGACGAGATAGGCCCAAAAAGAGAAAACAAAATTTTAGTCCCGAATTCCGTTCATTCTCGACCCGGGCAAGAAAATTCCGAAAAAAATAGTAAAAAAATTCAAAAAATATAAAACCTCTTCCCGGCTTTATTTCTAGCCAAAACGGGA
>NW_022154899.1:0-37413 GCF_001633185.2 Quercus lobata
AATAAAAAATGGAAGAGGAAAGGATCAGCAAAGACGAGCTCAAAACTTACTCTTTTTTTCCTCAATCTCTATATTTTGTAGGACAAAGGCAGACAACTCTAGACCAAGGCAGTAAAAGGCTAAGGTTTGCGGGTCAACCAAATCGTCAAAATCTTCGATCGTCCTTGCGTACTCGATGGCCTTCTCAACCCGCTCCTTATACTTGCTCTTAAGCTTAGGTCGTCTCTTAACTGCACGATACAATGAACAAAAGAGTTTATGATGATACAATGAACACAAGAAGATTAAAGGTTAAGGGACTAGAAGAAATAATGACGCACCTAAGTTCAGGGTTCCCCACCGACGGAGCAACCTAGGGATATTACCCCAAACTTCATCAGAGGGAGTCTCCCAGTCATCCCTGGACATAAAAAAGAACTGAGACTTGACGAAGGCAGGTCCCAGACAACCCTAGTCCTCCTCTCCCAAGGCACCAGTTCGTAGTACCCATGCTTTTTAGACATCTTTAAATGGTATAAGTAAACGAGCTTGTCCACCTTAATCATGTCTCCATTTGTAGCAGCCAGCCATATTTCCATACAGCTGACCACTATCCTCCACGAATTGGGCATAATTTGCCCAGGAGCAATACCAAAGTGGCCTAGAAGCTCCATAATAAATGGGTGGACAAGGAACCTAAGCCCACTTAGGAAAGTAGCTTCATAGAAGCATACCTCCCTAGGTGGGAAATGGCAAGCTCATTCCTCCTCACGAGGAAGACGAACCCTAACCCTATCAGGAAATTGGATTCTATCCCTAAACCTAGAAAGTGTCTCGTTGTCCAAACCACACACCTCCTCAAGGGCATGGAAAGCCCTAATCTCTTGAGGGACAGAGACGGTGGTATCCCCTTCCACGGGTTTGTCACTGGAAGATAACTCGGTCTCTAACTCACTTAACCTCACCTCTGACATTGCTCCCTACTCCCTTACTAAACCCTCAAACCAATCAATTGATTGACAGAGCAAGGGTAGCAAATCACCCAATGCAATGCTCAAACTACTACCCTCAAAGACAAAATTCTCAAGGTACGGGAAAACACCTAAAGATCCCCCTAAACGTGCGAAAAGGAAAGAGACAGAGGGAAAAAGGGCCCTAACCTCAGAGCTACTAAGCATAGGACTAAAAAAAATAAAGGACAAAATCCTAGAAAGACCAAAAACACAAGATTGTTTTACAGTTTACTTCTCTGTGACAAAAGGTTGATGGTTCGAACCAGATCGAGGGCTACTAGCCCAAACCATCAGGGAAGCAAGGATGCTTCAAGCAACCCTCATCGCGATCACCAATCTGCACCGGTCATGCAGACATCATCTGTCCAACATATGTAATCTATGGCGGCCGTTATGGAAGAGTTGACTCGCCAAAACCAAGAGTTAAGAATGAAGATTAATATGAGGAGGCAGACACGTGAAGAACGTGAAGAAGGAGGACAAACACAGAGTCATGATGATAGAGAGAATACTGAAATTGGAAGTCAGTTAAAAGACACCACTTCACCAACGGTACCACATTTGAAAGAAGAAATGGACCAAATGAAGAAAGTCATGGAGGAAATGAAAGAGAATATGAGGAGGGCGAATCCGATAGAAGATTTGGTTCACAGAACTGATTCCCCCTTCACGGCTTCTATCAACGGTCACCCTCTGCCATCAAAGTTCAAGTTACCTTCTCTGGATTCGTATGATGGAACACGCGACCCGTTTGATCACATCGCCACCTTAAAGACCACCATGTATCTTCAAGGGGTGCCCAATGAAATAATGTGTAGAGCCTTCCCTACTACCCTCAAGGACCCAGCACGAGTTTGGTTCAGCAAAATACCCCCGAATTCGGTAAGTTCTTTTGAAGAGTTGAGCAAGTTGTTCGTTAACAATTTCATTAGGGGACAGAGGCACAAGCGTTCCTCGTCCAGCTTGTTGACCATAGAGTAGGGGGAGAACGAGAGCTTGCGGTCATTCATCACCCGTTTCAACAAAGAAGTCCTGAGTGTGGACGAAGCAGATGATAAGCTCCTATTGGCGGCCTTCCATAATGGGGTGAATTCAGATTTGTTTATACATAAACTCTATGAAAAAGAGCCCCAGTCTATGGTCGAACTTGTCCATTCGACTCAAAATTTTATAAATGCAGAAGACGCGATCATTGCTAAGAAGAGGAAGAGGTCTGAGAGAGTAGACGCAAACCCCAGTCGCCATCCCGAGCAAGACTCACGTCCAAAGAAGGGACAGACGAAAGAAAGGAAAGACCAAGATAATAAGAAGCCAGGCTCTTCAGCACAGAACCAACAATATACCCCTTTGAACATTCCACTTGAGCAGGTCCTTATGCAAATCAAGGATGATCCTTCCTTGAAGTGACCAGAGAAAATGAAGGGAGATCCCAATAAGCGCAATAGGAACAAGTATTGTCGCTTCCATAGGGATCATGGTCATGATACAGAAAGGACGAGAAACTGAAAGGGAAGATGGAAGAATCGTCACGACCACCGCTCGGAGAAATAAGAGTCATTATAGGGGGAAGTTCGACAGGCCAGTCGTCCAAGTCCAAGAAAGCATACTTGAAGGTAGTGCAGAGCGTCCAACTTTCTGGACGGTCACCGAGAGCAAGGTCCATGGATGAACAAGCAATCACCTTCACGGACGAAGACGCTGACAGAATTCATCACCCCCATGATGATGCTCTCGTCATCACCTTACTTATTACTGACTACAAAACTAGAAGAGTGCTTGTGGACAACGGAAGCTCGACGGACATTTTATATTATCCAGCTTTTCAACAGATGAGGTTAGGACTAGACCAGCTCCATCCAGTAAACTCTCCCCTAGTAGGTTTTGGTGGAATGAAGGTACAACCCGTAGGTACTATTTCCTTATCAGTGGTAGTGGGGGCATACCCACGACAAATCACCAAGGATGTGAACTTCCTTGTGGTAGATTGTTCATCCTCCTACAACGCCATAATTGGAAGACCAACTTTGAATAGTTGGAAGGCTGTTACCTCTACTTACCACCTATCAGTCAAGTGTCCAACAGAACACGGAGTAAGGCAGTTACAAGGGGACCAACTAGCAGCAAGAGAATGTTACCTGGCCATGTTGGCCATGGATGAACAAGTTCAAGCCATGAATATTGAAGAAAAGAGAGTTGTAGCAGAGCCTACTGAAGCATTGGAAGATATTTCCTTGGATGAAGATAACCCTGAGAGGTGTACCAAGGTCGAAACAGATCTAGAAGAGAAGATTAAGAAGGACCTAGTCCAATTTTTGAAGAAAAATATTGATGTGTTTGTGTGGAGTCATGAGGACATGCCAAGTATAGACCCTAGTGTCATTACCCATCGTCTGAATGTATGTCCTTCCTCCAAGCCAGTGCGGCAAAAGAGGAGGGTGTTTGCCCCTGAGAGAGATGATGCTATCAAAGACGAGGTTCAAAAGTTGATGGTGGCGAAGTTTATTTGGGAAGTGTACTACCCGGATTGGTTGGCCAATGTAGTAATGGTCAAAAAGGCAAATGGCAAGTGGAGAATGTGCGTAGATTTCACTGACTTAAACAAGGCTTGCCCCAAGGATAGTTATCCGCTGCCAGGAATTGACCAGTTGGTAGACTCAACTGCGGGCCACAAGTTGCTTAGTTTCATGGATGCTTTTTCTGGATACAATCAAATAAGGATGGACGAGGCAGAGCAAGAGAAAACATCATTTGTCACCAGTCAAGACTTATTCTGTTATAAGGTGATGTCATTTGGCTTAAAGAATGCAGGGGCGACATATTAGAGATTGGTCAACCATATGTTTCGTCCGCAGATTGGGCGGAATGTAGAAGTCTATGTAGTGACATGCTGATGAAGAGTCAGGACGAGGGAAGGCATCTAGACGACCTACAGGAGACATTTAACACACTGAGACAATATCACATGAAGCTGAATCCTAGCAAATGTGCTTTTGGAGTATCATCAGGGAAATTCCTTGGCTTTATGGTCTCCCACAGGGGAATTGAAGTGAATCCTGATAAAATTCAAGCAATACTGGACATGAAGCCTCTGCAAAATATCAAAGAAATCCAATCCCTTACTGGACGAGTTGCTGCACTCAACAGGTTTGTCTTTAAAGCCATTGACAAATGTTTGCCATTTTTTAAGGTTTTTAGAAAAGCATTCAAATGGACCGATGAGTGTCAGAGAGCTTTCGAAGATCTGAAGGCATACCTTACCATGGCTCCGTTGTTGAGTCCATCAGTGGTGGGAGAGGAGTTATATTTATACTTAGCAGTAACCTCGCATGTCGTGAGCTCAGCATTGATAAGAGAAGAAGATAAAGTGCAAAGACCTGTGTACTATACGAGTAAGGCATTGAGGGGAGCGGAAGGACGATATCCACAAATGGAGAAATTAGCCTTCGCATTGATCACCGCTTCCAGGAAGCTGAGGCATTATTTCCAAGCACATGTCATTAATGTCATGACAGATCATCCATTCAAGAAGGCAATGAATAGACTGGAAGCTGCAGGACGATTGATCCAGTGGGCTGTAGAGCTCAGTGAGTTTGACATTAGATATCAACAAAGGTATGCCATAAAAGCTCAAGCACTAGCAGATTTCATTGCGGAGTTTACCCCAAGTCATGATGAGACAGAAGACAGTAAAAGATGGGTCGTCCATGTGGATGGTTCGTCTACACGACATGCAGGTGGAATTGGTGTGGTCCTACAATCCCCAGAAGGAGACAAACTGAAACATAAGGTTCATCTACAGTACCAAGCAACTAACAATGAAGTTAAGTATGAAGCCCTTCTCAAAGGGCTAGAATTAGCTAAGTCTGTGGAAGCCAAGTCTATACTCGTCCTAGGGGATTCTCAGTTGATCATGGGGCAAGTAAATGGGATGTATAAAGCGAAGGAAGAACGGATGAGGAAATACCTTAGTAGGGTGATGCGCCTTATGAAAAGATTTGAAAAAGCTGACTTCGTTCAAATCCCAAAGGAGGAGAACGTGGAAGCCGATACCATAGCAAAAGAACCCTCAGCAAATGAATCTATGGACGAATCTGATGAAGTTCAGTATATGCCAAGTATAGATATCCCAGAAGTACAACAGGTGGAGAGCAGAGGAAATTGGATGACCTCGATTATATCATACTTGAAAGACGGACGACTACCAGAAGAGAAGGACGAAGCCAGGAAGTTAAGGGTGAGATTGGCTAGGTACGTTCTTATGGATGAAGTGCTATACAAGAGAGGCTTTTCTCAACCTTATCTTAGGTGCTTGGCTCCGGACGAAGCAAACTACGTACTGAGAGAAGTTCATGAAGGAGCATGTGGCAATCACTCAGGAGTCAGGTCACTTGTCCACAAGGTCATCCGTGCAGGGTATTACTGGCCAAATATGTAAGCTGATGCTAAAGCATACGTCAAAGTCTACGACCAATGCCAACGGTTTAGTAACGTCCCCAGATAACCATCAGAATACCTCACCCTGATGGTGGCACCGTGGCCCTTTGCACAATGGGGACTAGACATTTTGGGTCCTTTCCCTCTGGGCACAAGGCAGATGAAGTTTCTAGTAGTGGATTATTTCATCAAATGGGTGGAAGCTGAACCGTTAGCAAATATCACACAACAGAATGTAAAAAATTTCGTGTGGAAGAACATTGTGTGTAGATTTGGAGTGCCAAAGGTATTGGTGTCTGATAACGGACGACAATTTGACAATGCACTCTTCAGGGACTTTTGCATATACTTTGGAATTCAAAACCATTATTCCTCACCTGCAAACCCCCAAGCCAACGGCCAAGCTGAAGTTGCAAACCGATCCTTGTTGAAAATCATCAAGACTCGGTTTGAGGGGGCAAATGGAGTATGGCCAGACGAGTTACCAAGAGTTCTATGGGCGTACAAGATCACAGTGAGAACCCCTACGGGGGAGACTCCTTTCAAGCTAGCCTATGGAAGCAATGCAGTCATACTTGTAGAAGTACATATGGTCAATCACAAGGTGATGATGTATCAAGACAAGGATAATGAGGAGCAACTCCGTTTGAACCTCGATCTGATAGACGAGGTAAGGGCAGATGCAGAACACAGGGCAGCAAAGTACAAGAACCTCATGGCTAGGCAGTATGATGCAATGGTGAAGCCAAGGTGTTTCAACATAGGAGATCTTGTCCTGAGAAAGGTCTCTTTGTCAACCAAAAACCCAGCACATTGGAAATTAGGCCCAAATTAGGAATGACCCTATAGAGTTATCAACTGTAAAAGGCAAGGATCCTACTACTTGGAGGCCCTGGACAGGAGAAAATTGGAACATCCTTGGAATGTGGAGCACTTGAGGAGGTACTATCAGTAAAAGTGAATCTGGATGAAGTATTACTATGGACGAGCTTGGACCTTGTCCGTCTACTTACGTTCTACTTATATTGATGTTGTTTGTGTTTGATACTACTTATGTTTGATGTTGTTTGTGTTTGATACTACTACCTTATTATTTATTATGTTGTATCATGATTATGGATGAAGTTATGAAGTTTGTACTTATTAAATAAAAATTCATTAGTATGCATGTGCCTTATCTGTAAACGATATTTATATTATGTACAACATGTTGTGTGGATTTTAAATCTCCATGCTATTTTCGTCCAAGCTAACCCACAAGGGGACTGAAAGATTCAAGACGAATAAATTCCTGGACGCAGAGATGTAACATCTAAATTTTCCTGAGTAAAACAAGGAAAAAACTTAGGTACACTCGTCCAACTCATGGACAAGGAAAAGCCTTATAGAGCATTTTCGTCCAATTTAAAGGCGAGAATCAAAAGCCAACTGAAACAATCCAACCTCTGGACGAGAGAAAAGTTAGGCAAAATAAATTGGATAGTATGTAGAATCAGCTTGTAAGTCTTGAGACGAATAAAGCTGAACAAAAATACTACCTGCAAAGACAAGTTAGACTAACAAATAATATGAGGAATATATATATTTTTGCCATGGACGAGCCAAAGCTGGAGTTGATATAAATAACAGCATAACAGCACTCATCCATACAGAGAAAATAAACCTTCATTCATTTAAAGGGTGGACATCTTACGTTCAAAAGCCCTTGTTAAGTCAAAAAACTGAAATGATTGTTTAAAAACCCCGTCCTAAAACCATGGACGAGGCAAGTGTACTTTGGTTACATAAAAAGGTCCCAAAGCAGAGGACCAAACAAAAACCAAATAAAAGGAAAACAAACACAAAGATTGTTTAAGTGTGAAAGTCCCGTCCTTAAGAAGAGAGGGCATTGGCATTGGGGTCGTCTTGGGGTGGCTGAGTGCTGGCATCGTCCTCCACATTGACGTCATCGGAATCGGTCTAAATAAGAGAACTGGTAGTAGCAGCAAGGTTAAGTTTGATTGAGCTAAAGTCAACTTCAAGGAAGTTCTCAATAGCATCCATTCTGAAGTCCTCAAAACCAGTTGCATAATTACGATCCAGGGCATCCGTGTACACTTTGGACGACTTGAATTCAGCCACAGCGTCCTCTTTTGCCTTGGAGAGACGAGCACTTAGCTTGTCGTTCATCTTTTGCAAATGGTCAATACGAGTATCTTTCTCCAGTGCATTAGTCCTTAGCTCCTCGATCAACTTTTTATGCTAAGTGACTTCCTCCTTAGCTTTTGCAACAGCCCCAGCCCATTTTTTGCAGTCAGCATTCACTTCTTGAATCCTCGTCTCCAACATGATCCTCATCTTGTGCAGTTCTGTTGCCTGTCTGGACGCTGCCATAAACTTTGACATGGCCTATAAATAGGTAAAAAACAAAGGATGGTTAAATGAAGAAAAGTTGTTAAATGAACAAGGACGAGAAAGGAATATTAACATACCTTAAAGAGGTCATGGACGCCAGAGTGCTCAAACTCCTTTAAGCCCATGTTATAACACATGTTTATATCTTCGTCCAAGACAGCCATTTGAAAGCGCTCCCAAGCTGGATCTTCATTTTCAATGATGTTTGTAGAGGGCTGGGACGAGCTAGGCACAGTTGACTTGGACAAAGGAATCTTGGACGGAGGAGTCTTAGACGATGTGGACTCAATCGGAGTGGACGAGTCCACATCAACTATCTGGATGGAAGGTTGAGACTGTGGAGGTTTAGACTTAACCACCTTGGATGAACCGTGCTTCACTCTTTTGTCTCGACGACTGGGGAGCCCTTCTAAATCAATGTTTTCTGGTAAGAACTTACTTTTATCCCCAGCCGTAGGACGAACTTGTACTTGAACATCAGGACGATCCTGGGACTGAGCTTCAGGACGTTTTCCCTCACCCACAACTTCTTTCCCTTTATTTTCTTTCATTGTTGACATTCCTAAAATGAGATAATAAGCAGATCAGGAATGTATAACATAGAACTTAAAAAAAAAAACAAAAAAACAAAAAACACAATAAAACCCTTAGCTTAAAACTTACTTTTGCACACAGTAACCTCGTGTGCAATAGCTTCGTCTGATGGCTCAGGACCCAAACCCCACTTGGCAAGACGTCTAAGAGTGACAAGAGAACGAAAGCTCCTGTCTGTGTGAAGACGACCCCTGTGGACGCGGTCACAATGAAATTTGCTTAAAGATGAACGCTTGGCAGCTACAACACAATGAGTAAACAAAGGTTAGAAATTGTAAACAGATCAAATAGAAAGAGAAAGATAAACAAGGGGAAGGGACGTACCTTCTGGACGAAGGTTCCCTAAGTCCCCAGTATAAAGAGGAAAGGGATCCCTGCCAACGTCCACAGGGTTCCCTGCCCAGAATCCAGAGACAAAGATGAATTCCATCTTCCATTTTCTATCAGGCGAAGCTAGGGACTTGATTAACCTACAATCATTCCCCCTAACAGTGAACTGGTAAAAACCCTCAGACTGACTTATTTCGAAAGGTTTATAACAATAAAGGAACTCGTCCACAGTGAGAGGATGATCCCCACCAAATACTTCCCTCCACAAAATTTGCATAGAGATAACTAATCTCCACGCATTAGGATTAAATTGACAGACACCTAAACCTAACTTGACCAACAACTCTCTAGCAAAGGCATTTAATGGAAACCTAAGGCCACCCAGGAAATAAGCTTCATAGACGCCTATTCCAAAGCGAGGATCATAACACCACTCTCCATGGACGGGCAGCCTTGGGTTAAACTCGTCCGGAATTTGATACCAAGATTTAAGATTATTCAGTCTTTGTTCATCCGTCTTAGAATGAACGCCTACTGCACAACTAAAGACGGTCTCCTCCTCGTCTGTCGGATTAGACGAAGGGACGCTGGACAGGGAGCCAACTTGAGAGCTAGAAGCTCTCTTAAGTTGCTCCTGGACGACTTCAATAGGAAACCCAGGGGCCCCAGAAGAATAATTCTCGTCTATACTTCCTCCACTAACGTCACTAGTACTGCTAGAATTAGACCTATCACTACTGTCCTCATAATACTCGTCTATAGCCTTATCAAGGCTATCAGAAGACAAAGAAGCAACTGACATTTTTGACAAAAGAAACTCAGAACCTAAAGACGGAGAGAAGAAGAATACCTGGCTCTGGACGGAAGAGGACTCTAAACACAGGTAAACTCCTAGACGAGGCTCTAGATGATGGATGTGAAGCAAGAAAATTTCTGAAATGAGAAGGGTTAAGGGAGGCATTCCACTATTTATTGGATACTGACCTGGGCATTTAAAACGACACCACCAATACGAAAATGACACGCGGCATCTACCTTGGAAAACTAAATCGACGAGATCAGTCGCCAATAAAAAAATAACACGTGGCGCATTGATTTATTAACCAGTTATATACGTCCAAGGACGTGTCGGCAGCTCACCCAACTCATTGGACGACCCACATGGACAAGGGGGCAACTGATGGTGTCACAAAAAACATCAACTCCTGAACTCGTCCATATGGCTCGTCCAATGAAAGACCAGCTAGGGCGAACCAGACGAGCGAAGTGATCGTCCCAAGCGTCCTTGCTAACCCCGTCCGTCTTTGGACGGACAAGATCCCATGGGAAGCTTATCCATCCTTAATCATTTGGACAAGGACGAGCCGTCCTAGATAGTCTCGTCCGTCCTTAATGAAAGATGGACGAGTTCACTGGATTAAACTACTAAGTGCCAAATTCTCCATTAACCACTATGGAACGAGCCGTCCAACTGAGGTAACTTTCATAGCGGTTATGGAAGTTACCCCCAATTCTCCGAACTCCTCGACATTAGGAACGGTTATTAAACAGATAACCGTTCCACACATACTATATAAGGATTCTTCGATGAGAAGGTAAGTCATTCATACATTTTTATTCAAGAAATCACTCCCTTCTTATAGAGAATTCCAAGTTCACTAACTTCGCCATCGGAGGACTTTTAGCCAGTCCCTACTGGTCTCCTTTGATTCAGTGTTCTTGTTTACAGGATACAGCCCAAAGATCATCAGCGCTCGAGACTTATCAACCTACTGATATCCAAGGAACTATCAATATTTTTGAACCAAATTGCATATATCAACAATGTTGAATAATCTAAAAGCATTTTTGGGATTTAAAGCTTAACTAAGAATGACAAGTTCCGTTGTTAGCTCACAAAATCTACTTTTCAATTCTTGCAATTAAAAGTCTATCGCAATTGTAAATATGCCAATTTTAAAATGATATTCTATTATTAAATCTTCATCTTTACAACGGTATCTACCTCGAGTTTTAGTGTAATTAGTGTAGACACTACATTTTGTACCCCTTACAACTCGGACCCTCATTCCCCAATGATGGTAGTACTTTAAAGCCCAAGGTTGGTTTAGGGCCCAATTAGATGAAAATTGACTTGAGGAAAGTATTTGTGGAAAATATAACTTATTTTTGGAAAAGAAAGGCCGTGGGAAACTCTAAGTGTGCGCATGCATACACGCGTATGCGTACGCACACTCAAGCCATGTTTACGCATGCTTATTGCATGCATGAGCATGCATACACAACTAGGGTTCCAGAAACTATGTAAGGAAAACTTTTTCTGCATTAAACTTGATTTGGAACGAATCCTACATCGTCTGGGAGCCGCCTCAAACCCCTATTTTTCAACTATATAAAGCCATAAAAGGCACTTTTTCAAGAAAGGATAAAAACGGTGGAAAAACACATAAGATTGACTAGAAAATAGTGAATCAAATGGGGAGTTTTTCACAAAACCTCCCCAAGCCAAGTTTTGTTTGATTGAAATTTTTTCTAGTCTTGATCTTTGAGTTCTAAAGTTTGCTAACCCATGTTGATTTGGTTGTGAATAGATTGATTGGGGGGAACAATAAAAATCAAGCTCTAAAGAGTTCTAGTGTTAAGGTAAAGGTTCTAACTTTGCCTCTTCACTTTTCTTTGTTTTCTTGTGCATATATATGTGTTTATGTGTTTATAACATACCTATATAGTCTAGGTTTATTTTTTGTTCATGTTATAAAGCATGTTAGGTTGTTTACTCTTTGGTTTGGTAGTTTTCTTTTTGTTTGTTGGGTTTTGTGTTCTAGGAGTGTATGCGTGCGCATGCTATGTGCATGCTCGTGATGTATGTGCGCATACAGTTGGGCTGTTCATGCATGATCTATGTATGTGCACGCACATTTGTGCCTAGAAACCCTAATTCTTTTTTGTTTGTTCTTCTTTTGTTTTCTTTATGTGTTTTAGTCTCTATTTAACTTAGTTTACCTTTTTTAAGTCTCTGTTTCTTTGTTTTGGTTTTTCTTTGTTTGTTTTATCTCTTTGATGATTATTAGGGTTTTAGATTGTTTGAATACCATGAACATGCATTGATGCATAGGTGTTGTGATATAATGAGCCAAGTCATGCACAGGGGCGTAGCCAAGAATAAATACTTGGGGGGGCCGAGTTATAATAGAGATATACTAAATATAATTTTTAAGTCTATTGGATACAAAATTATCAACTTTCATATATCATCATTTACTTGAACATTAATAAACATGAAAAATTGTCTAGTTCAATATAGACATACAAAAAAGAACATTCACATCAAATCATGCTTGACGACGATTTTTCATGGAATAAAATTCATCCATTATCATCTCTACAGTGAAATTCCCTGCAATTTCCTTCTCTATATAAACTATCATATTATCTGCCAAAAGCTCATCCTCTATTCTATTGCGAAGTCTTGTTTTCAACAACTTCATAGTTGAGAAAGCTCGTTCTGTAGTTGCTGTAGAAACTGGAAGGGTCAACACAAGATGAATAAGTCTATCAATCAAAAAATAGATTTTAGACTTTCCTGAAATTTTTAATCCCCTACATAGCTCAAAAATTGTACTCATATTCTGAAAATCTGGATGTTTTATCACATCAAGCTCATAATGTTGCAATTGAGACTCCAAAAGTTCTTGTTCTTGTTCAGTGAAATCTTGAGGATAATATTTCTTAACCAAATTGCATATATCAACAATTTTGAATAATCTAAAAGTATCCTTAGGATTTAAAGCTGAACTAAGAATGACAAGTTCCGTTGTTAGCTTACAAAATCTACTTTTCAATTCTTGCAATTGAAAGTCTATTGCAACTGTAAATATGCCAATTCTAAAATGATGTTCCATTGTTAAATCTTCATCTTGACGACGATATCTACCTCGAGCTTTAGTGTAACGAGCATTCATATCAGGAATATCAATTTCATGTTGCTCACAAAATGATATAACTCTAGCAAGTAAAGGCTCCCATCCATCATCTCTCAACTTTTGAATAAGTGATTTTGTAGTTGAAACTAAATGCATGACATTTAAAAGGTCTTGAGAATGTTGTTGCAAAGCTTGACAAAGCATATTAGTAATTCCCATCATCTCTTTCATCAAATGCAAGATTAAAATAAATTCAAATGATGTTAATACCTGATAAGCTCCCTTGGCATCACCGCGTCGTTTATAGTTAGCCCCTTCCTCAGAAATAGTGTTGATAACTTTGCAAGTAGCATCAAACATTTTAATCAAACTACAAATAGATTGAAAATGAGATCCCCACCTAGTATCTCCAACTCGTTGCAAAGTACCAATCTGGTTTGCACCTCTTCCAGTCTCAATTTCATTAGAAGCAATCATATTCTCAACTTGTTCTGCTTGAGCATGTTGCAATTCATCATTACGCTTACTAGAACCAACAACAATATTGATAATATTAACCAAATGATCAAAGAACTGATAAACATCTTTTACTTCTCTAGATACTGTAACTAGAGCTAATTGCAACCTATGAGCCATGCAATGTACATAATAAGCATATGGACAATCTTTAAGAAAAAGAGCTTGTAATCCATTCCATTCACCACACATGTTACTAGCCCCATCATATCCTTGACCTCGAATATTTTAAATGTGGAGGTTGTAATGAGAAAGGACAGCACATATCTCATTCTTTAAAGTTAATGCAGTAATGTCTCTAACATGCACAACATGAAAGAAACACTCCCTAATGAAACCTTCTTTATCAACAAACCTCAAAATGATGGTCATTTGCTCTCTCTTCGACTCATCTCGAGCGTCATCAACTAGAATGCAAAATTTTGCATCCCCAATTTCTTCACGAATAACATTTCACACTTTAGTAGCTAGAATATGCAAAATCTCCTTTTGAATTGTGGGTGACGTATATTCGGCATTACGTGAAGCATTTTCCAAGACAACTCTAGCTACATTTTCATTGAAAGTTGATGTGTGTTTTATCAATTCAATAAAGTTACCTTGATTTTTTGAATCAAGACTTTCATCATGACCTCTAAAAGCACAAGCTTGGAATGCTAGCCATTGAGCACACTCTATTGAGGTCTTGAGCCGCAATCAATTATTCTCCATTTCTTTTGATGTTTATTTCTCAACTAGTTTGTCAATATGTCCTGAATAATTTAATAGATCCTCACAACATTTCTCAACAATTTTATGTGGTGTATTAGGTTCTTTCCCCTCATGACCAATTAAAGAACAATTCATCCCATCCTTCACCTTTTTCCAATTATTAAAACCTTTTTTAGTGAATGCATCTGATCCAGGACGACCTGTTGGTTTCTTACGAAAAAGGTAGCAAGGTAGACAATAGATTGAATCTGTTGAAGGTGAGTATTCCAACCAATTTGAATGTGAATCAATCCACGAAGATTGAAAACTACGGCAATGATTTTTCGGTCCTTTGTATGGATACTTTATGTCTCTAGGTTGATATGGACCGGCTATGAGATAAGCACGTCGAATTTCATCTTGTTCATTGACAGGGAATTCATATATTTGTTTACGTGATCCTGGATCACGGTCTATCCCTTTAGATTCAATTCTTGAACATTTGGAGAGACGCTCGTTGGGCATTGAAGTATCAACATTTGTTTCTAAAGAAGTCCTAAGTTCTGAATGACTATTATCTTTTTTCTTAAAGAATACATCAATTGTTTGTCGTTTGCGCTCATTGTTTGACACCTAATTTCAATCCAAAAAAAAAAAAAAATCAATTCAACTAAATAAACAAATGCACTTGTAGTTAAGTAATGACTGATGACCTTTTAGGATAAAAAAACTAAATAAACAAATCACTCAAAAGCATAAACAAACAACATAAACCAAATACCTAGACTCTGACTCACGGCCCACTACTCCAATTTCCTTCCATAGATCTTTTTTTTTTTTTTTTTTTTTTTTTTTTAAATTTACTTACACAATGACAATGCAAGTCGGCAAGCCCCACTCGGCCCCCACTCAAGGGACAAGAGTCACAAGACAATTAGACAAACAACACAAAACAAAAGCCAAAAGGGAAAAGGCTGGCCGCTGGTCTTAGTGGTATGAGTCTCAGAGTCAATGCAAATAATAAAGAATACAATAACAAGTAACAACAAACACAAAAAGACAAAAGACAAAAGACAAAAGACAAAGTATAAATTGCCAGCAAAGGGAAATCACTTTAATCACATACTGACATACACATATTTCATATTTGATATTTTCATATTTCTATTCAAGTATCATTGTATCAATATTTAGTTCAGCTTCAGCACTTCAGTAGTAGAGAAAAAGGGAGAGAAGTCAAGTAAAGAATGAATGAGATACCTTGAGGAGGCAGCGGCGTCTCAGTGAGCTGGTGGAGGTAGCGGCGTCACAGTGAGCTAGCGGGGTTTCTGAGGCTGTGAGGCAGTCAGGCTGACTTAGGCAGAGGCGTGAACTAAGAAGCAAGAAGGTAAAAAACTAAGCAGGGGCGTAAGGCAAAGCAGAGGGGTGAGGTGAGGCATGATAAGCATGAATGAAGATTGTTCATTTGTTCTCTCTTTTAGATTGTTCAGACGGTGAGGATTGAATGCCTTTTGTTTGTGTTTAATTAGGTATTTTAGATTTTGGTTCAGGCTGGGCTGAAAGTGTTATGGTTTAGAAAAGAATAACTTGTTTCAGTTATTTGCTTAAGGAATTGGGGCTGGCTAGTGGGGCTGGATGTGGGCCAAGTTTTCTGGTGGGGCTTGAAGTTGTATTGGATTATAAGTCTAGAACTCTAGAAAAATTTTTGAGAAAAATATGGGGGGCCGGATCTTAAATTTTGGGGGGGCCAATGTAATTTTTTTTACATAGTTTAGTGGAAATTTGAAAATTTTTGGGGGGCCATGGCCCCCCCAAGGAGCCAAATGGCTCTACCCCTTGTCATGCATAATCACATGAATATGCATTTAATTTCAAAAATGAGTATGATATAGTTGATGAACATGAATATGTTTGGTTGAGTCCCATGATTTTTTAATGTTTAGATGTGTTATCTAGATCTACCTTGTGATGTTTCTGCTCTTGGTAATATATGCTTAATGCCATGATAGATGAATGCTAGGCTTGGGATGATTATGCCATGTTTGTTTGCTTTTAGATGCATGTTAGAGTGTGTGTGAGTTAGAATATCATATTAAATATGCCTTTAATGATATTAAGATTTGGAACACAATAAGTGGAAGCCGACCTACAGGTTGGGTAGGGTTGAGTGCCTAACACCTTTCCATTCCCATACCTAAACTCTGAACACATGTTCTAGTAAAGATCAGTCCTTCCACGAAGGACGCTATATTTATAATTCCTAGACCTAAATTAGGTGGCAACTCCATTTACACCCCTTTACCATGGTCTATCCTAGGCCAAGGCGTATTCACCCAAAAGGAAGTGTGGTGCGGGTGCTTGCGCCCATAACTAGCATTCATATAAGGAATATCAATTTCATGTTGTTCATAAAATGATATAACACTAGCAAGAAAAGGCTCCCATCCATTATTTCTCAACTTATGAATAAGTGATTTTGTGGTTGAAACTAAATACATGGCATTTTAAAGGTCATGAGAATGTTGTTGTAAAGTTTGACAAAAGATATTAATAATTCTCATTATATCTTTCATTTAATGCAAGATTAAAATAAACTCAAATGATATTAATACATGATAGGCTCCCTCGACATCGCCATGTTGTTTATAGTTAGCCCCTTCCTCATAGATAGTGTTGATAAATTTGCAAGTGCATCAATCATTTTTATCAAACTACAAATAGATTGAAAATAAGATCTCCACCTAGTTTCTCTAGCTCGTTGCAAAGTACCAATTTGGTTTACTCCTCTTCTTGTCTTAATTTCATTAGAAGCGATCATTTTCTCAACTAGTTCCATTTGAGCATATTGTAATCCATCATTACGCTTACTAGAACCAACCACAATATTAATAATATTAGTCAAAGAATTAATGAATAACTTTTACTTCTCTAGATGCTGTAACTAGAGCTAATTGCAACCTTTGAGCCATGCAATGTATATAATAAGCATATGAGAAATTTTTAAGGAACAAAGCTTGTAATCCATTCCATTCACCACACATATTACTAGCTCCATCATATCCTTTACCTCGATTATTTTAATGTGAAGGTTGTAAAGAGAAATAACAACAAATATCTTCTTCTTTAAGATCAATGCAATAATATCTGTACCGTATACAACATGAAAGAAATATTCATTAATGAAACCTTCTTTATCAACAAACCACAAAATAATGGTCATTTGCTCTCTCTTCGACTCATCCCGAGCTTCATCAACTAGAATGCAAAATTTTGCACTCCCAATTTCTTTACGAATAGCATTTTGCACTTTACTAGCAAGAATATGCAAGATCTCCTTTTAATTTTGGGTGATGTATATTTGGCATTCCATGGAGCATTTTCTAAAACAACTTTAGCTACTTTGTCATTGAAAGTTGATGTGTGTTTTATCAATTTAATAAATTTACCTCTATTTTTTGAGTCAAGGCTTTCATCTTGACCTCTAAAAGCAAAAACTGGGAATGCCAGCCATCGAGCACACTATGAAAGGTCTTGAGCCACAATCGATTATTCTCTATTTATTTTGATGTTTGTTTCTCGACTAGCTTGTCAATATGTCGTGAATAATTCTTTAGATCCTCACAACATTTCACAACAATTTTATGTGGTGAATTTGGATCTTTCCCCTCATGACCAATTAAAAGATAATTCATTCCATCATTCACATTTTCCAATTATTAGAACCTTTTATAGTGAATGCATCCGATCTAGGACAACATGTTGGTTTCTTACCAAAAATGTAGCAAGGCGGACAATAAATTGCATCCTTTGAAGGTGAGTATTCCAACCAATTCGAATGTGATTCAAACCATGAAGCTTGAAACTATGATGATGATTATTTGGGAATTTGAATGAGTACTCTATATCTTTAGGTTAATATAGATTGTCTATGAGATAAGCAAGTTAGATTTCATCTTGTTTGTTGATGTGATCCTACATCACTGTCTATCTCTTCAGATTGAATTCTTAAAAATTTGGAGGGACGCTCATCGGGCATTGAAGTATCAATATTTATTTCTATAGATGTCCTAAGATCTAAATGACTAATATCTTTTTTCTAAAATAATGCTTCAATTGTTTATCATTTGCTCATTATTTGTCACCTAATTTCAAACCCCAATAAAAAATTAACTCAAAAAATGATAACTAACTTGGGAGAGAGATATAATAAATTATCATATAAAATTCATTCTTACATGAATTATAAATACACCTTTAATCAAATAATGATCCTTTAGGACAATAAAAAAAATTAACGGAAAAGTTTACTTTACATCATATTTTTTTATGTAAGTTTATATCAATTTGTTGTGTCTTATGACATGGCTTGCGCGAGGGTGCTAGTGAATTAATGAGCTTACCCAGTTGGCTTGTGCAATGAGGCGGCATCCAAGTCAATAATGTGTTATCCTCTCAGCCAATCAACCACAGCTACCCTAATACTTGTATCCAAATGGGCCAAACATAGGGAACCGCATGCTGGTGGGAAAAAGTATTTAAAGCATATCCACTTCAAGCATGTACTTTTTGCTCTGCTCTACTCTGCATAGCTGAAGGAGAAGGTACTCTATTGTGATTTTCTCTTGAAGGAGAAGGAACTCTATTGTAATTTGCTTTTTAAGAAGAATGTACTCTGTTGTATACTGCTCCGAATGAAGAAGCTGCTCCTGGCACCTGTTGAAAGGGAAGCTGACTGATACCCATTGAAAAATGGGCTGATTTAGATTTAGTTTGGTCGGTGTGATTCTATTAGATTAGTGGTTTAGGTTTCAATTGAAGAAATACTCTGGTTACAGAGGTAATGTATAGTGAAAATGTGATTATTTAGTTGTGTAAATATGGTTCTTTAATTATGCAAAATGTTGTCATTCTATGTATGACATGTTATTACTTGTAAGAGAAATCGTTGTATGGTTATTTAGTTTTGCAAAATATGGTCACTTAGTTATGGTAAATGTTGTAATTCTTTGTATGAGTTGTTGTTACTTGTATGAGAAATTGTTGTCTATACATTTAGTTTTGCAAAAAATGTGGTCATTTAGTTAAGGTTAATGTGGTAATTCTAAGTCTGAGATGTTGTGAAACAAATGTTGTTTCTTATATCGTTCATATTGGTCTTCCTACCCCTTCTACATCGGACTTGTATGGTTAATGTTGGTCATTCTTTATATGGACATCCTTTGTGTGGATTGCATACAAATATTCCATTATAGATTTTGGCAATTCATATGTTATTTATAATGGTTGAACCTGTGAATGCAATTTTGTTTACTTATGTTGGAGTTGAGAAATTTAACAATACATGGACATATATTTGTGAAGGTTAAATTTGAATTTTGCTGAATAATGTGGACATTGCTTATATGACCCCTGATTTGTATAGTGGTATGCGCTTGTAATTATAGAATGTGAAATTGAAGAGACTGTTATTACCTTGTTATTTGATTTCCAAGTTTGTGTGCATGGTGAAATGGAAATTGATATGCAAATTATTGTTAATGAGGTTGTGGCAACGGAATTCCATACACCTGTAAATAATGTTATTGAGGAAACAATTGAGGACGAGGATAATGTTGATTTCATCCCAGCAGAGGGGATGGAATTTGATTCAGCTGATCACATAATAAATTTCTACATTAGGTAATCATACATGAAAGGGTTTGCACGAACATTGAGAACTTTAAGGAATGATGAAACTGGTAATATACATTAACCTAGCCTGTAATAGAGGGAGGTCATACGGTGTTGAGGAAGATGATGGACACGTGCACAGGACTTCAAGAACAAGGTGTCCTACCCATATCACTACTATATTAAACAGAAATCGAAAATGGAGGTTGAAGACAATTGTGCTGACTCACAATCATGATGTCTAACTAATCAAAAGTAGGTAAGAGATCAAAACAATTCTACCTTGGAAACAATGTCTTCACAAAGTGCAAAGATGGATACCACAATACCTACAAATATAGATCATCTCTTCAAGATTCACCACAATCCACAAACAATCTCATGCTTTCAATCATATATTCCTCCAAAAATATATGAAAAACTAAGGAGCATGTGAATATTAGGTTTTAGATAGTTGAGAAAATCAACAAAAGACACTAAGATTGATTGATTAATTAAGAGTTAACAAATAACAATATTAAAGGATGATGAATGTTTTTGAGCTAGAGAGGAAGGAAAAAAAAAATAAATAAACTCATCAAATTCCAATTCCAAAATCTGGCAATTGCAGTGGCAATAAAAGTGAACCACTGTGCAATTGTGTTGAGTCTGTAGATTGCGTAAGAAGAAAAAAAAAATAGGTCAGATTTTTTTTTTTTTTTTTCCTTTTCCAAACTGTGGGGAGGCATGAGATTGATGAGACTTATGTTTTATTTGAGTTGGGATTTAGGGTTGAGCTGGTAGTGCTTTAGAGAAGAAAAAAAAAGTAACGTAGCTTTCTTGAGATTGGGAATGAAGTAGATAAAGTGAAGTTTTGTTTCGAAATATTTACGTAATATAATGGGCCAAGTTTTTTGAGTACAATAGATGTTTATTGGACTAAGAGAAGTCTTGGGAATAATATGGGGGCTGGATATTTATTTTTGAGGGGCCCATGTCTTTTTTCTATGTACACTAGAGGAAAAATTAAAAAAAAAAAAAAAAAAAAAAAAAAAAAAAATTAGCCATGTGGCTCCGCCCCAATTTATAGGTATTACAGTTTACAACTTTTCTCAAACTATAATTTTCCAACTGACATATTTTGACTATATAAAATGAATGGATATCATATGGTATCGAATTTGGTACTATTAATAGTTGTTAGTATTATTAGTTTTTGTTAGTGTAAGAGTTGTGTTACTGATTGTACCATTATAAGAGTCACCTATAAGAGTTCTTTATTTGGATTAATGATTGTACTATGTATTTGTTAGTGTAATTGGATTTTTTTAGGTGATGGACTTGCAAAATCCCTTCTTCTTGGACATTTTATAGGAGGAGGAACAAGGTTTTTGCAATGATTTTTTGATAGTCACTCCACATTCAAACGTAAATTTCCATCAATCTCCACCCCACGCTGAAATGGGATAATCTACACCCCACATTGAAACAAGATCAATTACCTATTAAGAAAGGTCAATGGAGAAATAACTTCAACGTAGAAGAAGACATTATGGTAGTGTCGGTGAGGCTCTATGTTAACTCAGATGTCATGATCTTAATTGACCAAAAACACAACATTTTGGAATAGAATTTGGTCCAATTTCCACAATGACAATAACTTTAACTACTCAAATAACTTTTTAAATAGCTGGTGGTCAAAGATTCAGCGGGAGACCAACAAATTTTGTTGATTCTTGGCCCAAATTAAGAATCAGAATGAAAGTGGTAAAATTAAACACGACAATACATATCTATTCAGCATCTGTTATGTATTATACATTAATGTAGTAAAATTTTTAATGCACTCATTATTTTCAATTTGTTAATTTTGTAGATTGATGATGCAAATACTATGTATAAAAGTAGAAGGAAACCTCATTTCAATTGGAATATTGTTGGAATATTTTAGGGTATGAAGCTGGATGATTGAATCTAAGAAATAATGTGAAGGTCTATGCAAGACATCTAGTCGCAACATCCTATCCTACATTTCCAAGGTCAATAAATCTAGATGAAGATAGTGATGAAATAAATTCATTTGTAGACTTGGAGAGACCAATAGGCAAGAAGGTCAAAAAGAAGAAATTGAAGAAAAGAAAAACTAGCGATGATGTGGTCCCAAGACTTTCCTCCCCATTGGATGAAATTAAGAAATAAAGGAGGAGAATGTATGATGAGAAAAATGAAAGTATACGTATTGCATTGGAAGAACAACGAAATCTAATGCATATTGAATCAAAAGAAAAAAGAGAGTTAATTGATATCAAGGAAGAAAAGAATAAATTAGAAAAGGTGAAAGTGGAAGACGAAATTATTAAGAAAGATATAAGTAACATGGATTTCGAGCAAAAAGAACATATTTGTCCACGCCGTTTGGAAATATTGAAAAGGATCAATTCTAAATTGACATAATACTTAAATGTTATTAGTAATATCTAATTATGTAATTTTTGCATAGTACAAGGATGCTACCACATGGTTGTTCAAGATAACTTGATGTTAGATATTTATTTTGTATTACCTACTTTTGTTGAGAATGTGATTGTTCAAGGATTAGTCTAATCATGTTAGATATTTTTTGGTAGTATTTACTTGTGCAATGATACTAGCAATGTTGTAATTTTTGTATTGTGCAAAGATTCTAGCATATGGTTTTTCAAAATAATGTAATATTATGTATGCGATTTTATTGGCTCTATTAATTGGCTAAAAGGAATGTGAATGTTAGTATTTGATAAGAATGTGTTCCTAATTACTTTTAGCTAAGATGAAATTTGCTGAAGATGTACCCTAATTTGTTGTTATAGTTATTTGTGTTGTTGCTCTGAATGTGTGATGTGGTCTCATAGGCTTCATATTTGAGATTGATAGAAACAATTGAGCATAAGAAAGACAAAAACAATTTTAAAGCTCAAACAATTGATTTTAGGATTACACATATTGCATGATATTTGAAATTTCATAATATAGAAAGGATGGATTGCTTCTCTTTATTGTTTAATACATCCATATTTTCATTACTTGTATTTTCTTAATATAAAGTGAAAGTGGCCATAGTACATAGAGAAGTAAGGATTTACTAGATTGGTATTTGTATGTCTTATCTATTAATAATTTTTCCCATGTATTATTTTTCTTTTTAATTAGTAAGCAAATGGAAGCTCTAATCTATAATGATGGAAATTCGCACAACCTTAAATTTATTACCAATTAGTAAAGCCACTATCAAGCATTAAATATAATTTGTCATTGGCCAAGTATTGCAAGATATATTTGGTACCAATTCAATATAGATTGATTTCCAATGTGATCATGCTTGTGGAGAATTAAAATTGAAACCAGTTATTATCTTTGTTTGTGGGCTCAGCTTTTTGTTGGATTTATTGACACCAAACAAACTTAATGGAGGCGATATCAGCTTTTCAAGAAACTAGTTCTTTGGTAGTATTTGTGGAGAATTAAAATTGAAACCAGTTATGATCTTTGTTTGTGGGCTCAGTTCTTTGTTGGATTTATTGACACCAAACAAACTTAATGGAGGCGATATCAGCTTTTCAAGAAACTAGTTCTTTGGTAGTATTTGTTAAAGTACATTTGATCACATTGTTGCCAAGCAATTTCATATTGGACGCAATGACTGCATACCATTTTATTTTTACTTAAATTCATCTTCTAAATTTTTTGTTGAATAAACAGGGTAGCAATTTATTTCTATTGGTGAAATATGTGACCAAAAAATAAAACATTGAGGTGTCTAGCTATAACACACAAACTCTACTTACCAGGTGGATTTTGTTACAATGAATATTCATAATACATAAATCATAGGGAACAACATTGTGAGAGACCGTCAAAGGTGTCTCTCAAAAAAGAGAGATTTTTGAGTGTTTTTTAGGACACCTCTCTTTTTGGGTAAGTGGTGTGGAATAGCCACTTATTTTTTTATATAAAAAAAAAGATAAAAAACTAAATACAAAATAAATGACTGAATTGTTCTATTCTCATTACTTGAGTAAAAAAAATACACATTTGATAAATTGAAAATTACATGGCTTTAGGTCCTAGTTACAAACTACCAAAAATTAAATGGCCTTTTGTCCTAGTTACATTCTACCCAAAATAAAAGTAAAGACAAGGCTTAGATCTATTTATACAAAGACCTAAATTTGGAGGCTAAGTTACGGAATGGGAAGGTGTTAGGCACTCATCCCGTTGTGAGAGACCTCGAAAGTGCCTCTCAAAAAAGGGAGAGATTGATTTTGTGTGCTTTTTAGGGCACCTCTCTTTTTAAGTAAGTGGTGTGGATCACCACTTATTTTTTATACCAAAAAAAAAAAAAAAAAATACATGACTGAATTGTTCTCTGCATTGATTGAATAAAAAATTACATATTTGAAAAATTGAAAATTACATAGCTTTTTGTTCTAGTTACATTCTACCCAAAATAAAAGAAAAGACAAGGCTTAGATCTACTTATCCAAAGACTTAAATCTAGAGGCTAGGTTACGAAATAGGAAGGTGTTAGGCACCCATTACGCCCAAACAGAGTCTGGTCTTCTAGACTCTTATGACCAATGTACCTTTTTATGCATGTCATGAATGATATGTTAAACATGTAAAAAAAAATTTAAATAACGCAAATTTATTTATGAATGAAGTCCCTTCTTTTGAAAAGAATCAGATTTGTTTTGGTGATGATAAAAAAAAATGGTTTTGATTTGTCAAAATTGCCAAATCTATTTTGTAATATGTATAAAAAATGGTTTTTGGAGATAAAAATTCACATCTATTTTTTTATTACATAAAACAAAGTCGCTTGATTTGAAAAATATTAGATCTATTTTAAGAACTTAAAAAAGTGTTTTTTGATTTATAAAAGATCAAATATGCTTTTAAGACCTAAAAAATGGTTTTTTTTTTAATGACAGAAAAACCAGATCTATTTTTTATTTGTTTAAAAAATATGGAAAAAAAATTTTATGAAGAGAATTTCACTCATAACATAAATTTATGCAATTTAAATAAAACAAACATAAACACAATCATGTTTAATCTTTTTCTTTATTTCAAAATTTGCATATGTTAAAGAAAAATCAAATCTATATCTAAGAAAGATACAAATCAGTTTGATTTGAGAAAAATTCAGATCTACATCTAAGGAAGATGCGAATCTGTTTTTTAATTAAGAAAAATTCAAATTTACATCTAAGAAAAATGTAGATATGTTTTTATGATTTAAGAAAAATTCTGATCTACATCTAAGAAAGATGCAGATCTGTTTTTTATTAAGAAAAATTCAGATCTACATCCATGAAAGATGCAAATCTATTTTTATTTTAAGAAAAATTCAAATCTACATCTAAGAAAGATGCAAATCTATTTTTGATTTTAAGAAAAAGAATTGGTTATATCAAGGGCGGCTCTAGGATTTTTGTCTAGGGAGGTCAATAAGAAACATAAATGATATAAAATCTAAAACAAAAGAGACTTGAAAAAAAAAAAATGAAATTCTACAATTGCCTTTTACAATGTTTCATATTTTGAAACCGTTGCATGATAGATTCATTATCAATCCTACGAGCAATATCTTTTTCAACGTACACAGTCAAACAATCATTCATTCACTGATCTCCCATAGTACTAGCAAAAGAATAAAAAACAAACTATAAGTTTATTTGACATATTTTTTTCTAATACACTATAACATATTAGTTGTTGTTGTTAAGTGATTTTTTTACAATTCTTTAATTAATAAGTTTACAATTCTCTGTATGTTTTATATTTTTATTTTCCTTTAGTGATAATATATTGACCCACTCACATAGCTAACAACCATCACATATCACGTTCAGCATCTTTCTCCGAAAAAAAAAAAAAAAAAAAAAAAAAAAAGAGTCACATTCAGCCAAATTAAAAAACCACTCACAAGCCACAAATTCAGTCTAATAGTCAAAGTACAAAAGACAAGCTCATAACTTTATATCAAATCAATCCAAACACTTACAGTACCAGTAAAGAAACTCAAAACACTATAGCTTAAAAATAATAATAATAAAAAATAAATAAATAAAACTCAAAACACTATAACCCATTAAGCCCCCATAGACCCACACACACAGTCAGACTCCCTCAAAACTCAACCAGTCAACCATAAAAATCAGAAGAACACTATAACCCCACAACCCCCCCCCCCCAAACACACACGCTCGGTCTCAAAGATTCAAAACTCAAACAAAAAAATCAAAAGACCATAACAGTATGACTCCACACACACATGGTGATTCACTCACACAGATTCAGTGAAAGAGTATATCAAAACACTATAAACACACTCTCACAGTGAAAGAAAGAGAGAAATAGAGAGCTGAAAAACCAGATCAAGCACGGCAGATCAAGCGGTGGCTACGATGACAGATCGTGGAGGCTACACAGCGGCAGATTTTGTGTGTGTGAGAAGCAGAGGCAGCCTTTTTCCTTTGGGTTTGGAGAGTGAAGATGGATAGTGAGAGATTTTAGAGGCTAGACAGTTGCAAATTCTTAGGTTTTATTTGGCCCTTTTTTATTTATGATTTTTCAAAATTTGATTTATGGGCTTTTTATTTTTGAGATTAAAGACCAAAATTTTCTATTGGACTTCTTTATTTTTCCGGAGTTTAAGCTGGGCTTTAAAAAAAAAAAAAAAGGATCAGGTTCATGGACATGGTGAGGATGTGCAAATTTGTATTGAGGGGGTTCAAAACATTTTTTTTTTTTAATATTATATATATATATATATAATTTCGGGTCAGGGGGTTCATTTGAACCCCCTGACTATAACGTACCGCCGCCCCTGGGTTATATGCAGATAATTGGAATTAAGAAAAAGATTGTACCAATTATATATAAGAAAAATATTGGAATTTTTGCAATTTAAATAAAACAAACATAAAAACAATCATGTTTAATCTTTTTCTTTATTTCAAAATCTGCATATTTTAAAGAAAAATAAGATCTGTATCTAAGAAAGATACAAACCAGTTTGATTTGAGAAAAATTCATATCTACATTTAAGGAAGATGCGGATCCGTTTTTTGATTAAGAAAAATTCAAATCTACATCTAAGAAAGATGTAGATCTATTTTTTATAATGAAAAATTCAGATCTACATCCAAGAAAGGTGCAGATCTATTTTTATTTTAAGAAAAATTCAGATCTACATCTAAGAAAGATGCAGATCTGTTTTTTATTTTAAGAAAAAGAATTGGTTAAATGCAGATAATTGGAATTAAGAAAAAGATTGTATCAATTGTACATAAGAAATTCAAGATCACACTTTAAACAAAACAACAATTAATAATTCATGTTATGGATAAAAAAAGACATGCATTATCATAAGAGAAAAACATAAAGGAAAGGAAAGGGTGATTGAAAACAATCTCCTGCATGAGCACTCCTTGTTCTCGAGAGGATGTTTTAGGGTTCAAAAAAACTTATTCAATTATCTTTGAAACCTAAAAACCCTAATTTTAGCACCAAATATCAGAGAAGATCAGCCAATATCAGCAATTTGAGAGCCTCAAAACATATGCCTCCCAAAGTGTAGGAAAAGAGGTGATGAATTATGAGATTCCATTTTTTTTTTTTTTTATAGAGGCCAGAAGACTCTAAAAAATAGGCACAGATAATTAGGATGTGAATCTGGATGCATCCTTCTGCGAAAAAGTCGAAAAGGGTGTGCCTTATTGTCACCCGAAGGGAGTTGGGCCAAAGCCCAAAATGGGGCAATTCGGCACTTTTAAAGTGCCGTTCGACACTCCAAAAGTGTCGAATGGTGCTCTTGGATGCCAAACGTTCTTTCATGTTCGGGTGCCTATTAGACTCCCTTTCTAGGGTTTTTTTATCTGGTCATTGTACCTAGACGTGTTTTCATCCTTAGTCCATGATTTTTATCTCTTTTCTGGATAATTCAGCCTTTTTCAGGAATAATTATCTTGTAGATAAATACCCTAAAATAAATTTTGATAAAGCTCAGATTATCCACAATTTTATTGTTATCCAATCATCCCTTTTATTCCTATGTATGCAATCCTATTTTAAACAATAATTATCAATCAATCACAAAATTATTTAATTAATTTTAATTATTTAATCAATTAGAATTAATTTAAATTAATCATGTGTGGTTGACCCTACCTAGACACAATGCATGTTGACTGTGCAAACTTGATCGTGCGATATCTTTCAATCCAATGGTCCGATTTGGAAACCGGGCACACCGATGTGACCGTTAGAACCTCAAGATCTTTTTATGATATACAATGAATGATTTAATGCATGTAATGCAAAACAAATTGATGTATGTAATACAAGAACAAATTGATGCATGTAATGCAATTATGATTTTTCGGGTACATGAATGATCATTCAAGTCATTCTCCTTGATTAAGTCATGGGTGCAAAATTGGGTGTCAACACCCACCCAACAAAGTTTGGTCTTCTAGATTCTCATGACCAATGTACCCCTTTTATGCATGCTATGAATGATATGTTGAACATGTGAAATGAACTAAATCACACAAAGTTATTTATGAATGTATCCTCTTCTTTATATAAAAAAATTCAGATTTGTTTTTGTGAATAAAAAAAATTGAGTTTGGTTTAGAAAAATCAAATCTGTATTTTATGTGTAGAAAAAATAGCTTTTGGACAGAAAAATTCAGGTCTGTGTTTATTAAATAAAACAAAATCTTTTGGTTTGAAAAAATATCAAATCTATTTTTTGAGAACTAAAAAAAATGATTTTTTGATTTGTAAAAGATCAGACTTGTTTTGTGATGATAAAAAAAAAACGGGTTTTTGATGACAGAAAAATCAGATTTGTTTTTATATGTTCAAAAATAAGGAAAAGATTTTTTTTTATGAAGAGAATTTCATTCATAAAATAAATTTATGCTACATGGACCAAACAAAACAAACAACAATAAACACAATCATGCATGATCTTTTTTCTTTATTTCAAAATCCGCATATATTAAAAAAAATCAGATCTGTATCTAAGGAAGATACAAATCAGCTCTTTATTTTAAGAAAAATTTAGATCTACATCTAAGGAAGATGCAACTTAGTTTTTTGGTGAAAAAATTCAGATTTGCATCTAATGAAGATGCAAACCAATTTTTGATTTGAGAAAAATTCAGATCTGCATCTAATGAAGATGCAGATCCATTTTTTGTTTAAAGAAAAATTCAAATCTACATCTAATGAAGATGCAGATCCATTTTATTGAAAAAAATTCGAATCTACATCTAAAGAAGATGCAAATCCATTTTATTTTAAGAAAAAAAATTCAGATCTACATCTAATGAAGATGCGGATCCATTTTATTTTAAGAAAAAAAATCCAGATCTACATCTAAGGAAGATGCAGATCCATTTTGTTTGAAGAAAATTCAAATTTGCATTTAATGTACATGCAGATTCGTTTTTGTTTTGAGAAAAATTCGGATCTGCATCTAATGAAGATGCAAATCCATTTTTTGTTTAAAAAAAAATTCAGATCTACATCTAAAGAAGAAGTAGATCCATTTTATTTTAAGAAAAAAAATCCAGATCTACATCTAAGGAAGATGCAGATCCGTTTTTGTTTGAAGAAAATTCAAATTTGCATTTAATGAAGATGCATATCCGTTTTTGTTTTGAGAAAAATTCGGATCTGCATCTAATAAAGATGCAGATCCATTTTTATGCAGATTTTGAAACTAAGAAGAGATCATAACAATAATAAAAAGAATCAAGAACATGTTTCAACAAAATAAATTAACAACGCATGTTATGAATATTTGAAACAACTATACTAAAATAAATAAACATGCATCATCACAACAAAAGAATCATAAGAAATAAACTCTCGCATGGAGCACTCTTCTTCTTGAGATGATATTTTAGGGTTCAAAGAAATTTATGCAATTATCTTTGAAACCCAAAAACCCTAGCTTGAGAGAATATTAGAATGAGAATTAGAAAGATGAGAAATTTGAGAGTGTGAGAAAGTGCCTCCTGAGCATACAAGAGTGTCAAAAGGGGGTCCCTGAATGTTGAGAGGCATCCCCTATTTATAGAGATAGTTGCTTAGAAAATAAGCTAGGTTTGCTTAAAAATTAAGTCCAATCAGCTTAAAAAATAAGCAAAAAACGTACGGGAAAAATCCTTAAAAAAAAAAGGAGATTTGGATAAGAGTAAGCTAATTTTTCAGATCACAACTAGTTTCAGTATTTTGATCATATCTCTTTACTAAAAATTTTTATTAAGCTGAAATTTTGACATCTGAAGGAAAATTCGATTCTCTACAACTTTTCCTGAAATATCCTAGTCCGAATTTTGAGTTATACTAGGCCAAAAGTGCCTTGGAATGTAGCTTTTTAGCTACAATCCACACCCCTTTCTTTCCAAAGCTTTTTTCAAGCTTTTCCTAGCTTATTTTTGCCTTAATAACATGATTTGTTACTTTCTTTAGCATGTTTCTTGCTTTATCTTGCTCTTAGCATGTTCTTAGTTTAGATCCATGTTCTTCCATGCTTGTTTATATGTTATTTGTCTTGATCTACATGTTTTATGGTTTATGCCATGCTTTCTATGTTTAGATCTTCTCTTTCCTATGTTTTTGATGTTAGATCCACATGCTTCCATGTCTCATACCATGTGTTCGTGTCAGATCTATCTTTTCCATGTGTTGTTTGGCTAGATCCACATGTTTTTATGCTTGTTTACATGTCTATTTGTCCTTCCTACATGCTTTATGCTTTATGCTTTATGCCATGTTTAGATCTTTCTTTCTTATGTGTTGATGTTTGGATCTACATTCTCACATGCTTGATATTATGTCTCCAGCCATGCCTTGCTTAGATCTACATGTTTACATGCATGTTTCTATGCCTATATATTTAGATATATGTTTTCACATGCTTGTATGCTTGGGTATGCGTTCTCCCATGCCTTTATGCTTATATCTACATGTTTAGATGTATATCCACATGCTTACATGCGCATTCCCATGCTTATATGTGTAGATCGTTGTGTTTACATGTTTAGATCGATGCTCTCTACATGCTTTATACTATCTTCCATGTGCTTGTGCACTTTATGCCATGTTTGTGTGCCTAGACCTAGGCTATGTTTGTCACGCCATGTGCTATTGTAGCCCTTTTGTCGCTTTTGTCTTTCTTTTTTTTGTTTTGGCCATTTGGTAGGATTTAGATCTTGACCCCTTTATGGTCTTGATCATCATCCGTACACCTTGGCCTATATCAAAGGGTTTGGATCATCCTTATTTGCATGTCCATGTTTGTTTGCTTCTATACTTTATCTTCCATGTTAGCCTCTCTAGTTCTAGGCTTTGCCACGCTTGATGCCCTTAACGGGTTTATGGTTGTGTGGTTACATCCAATGCCCGCGAGGCCTTGTTTGGATGTAACCATTTAGGGTGCATCACCATGGTGCTGGTTGCTTCGTGCATATTTTTCCCCTTTCTCGATCCGCGCGATGCTATGCTTACCATTCTTATTTGTGCCACCCATTGGCTTTCTATGCATTTGCACACGCTTGCTTACATGTTTATGCATGAGTTTTGCTTGCTAGTTTATTGTCCGTACTTCAACACAATGAAGTTATGGACATTCAATCCAAACCTACATTTGTCTCTCACGAACACCACCTTTTGTATGTTTCCTTGTTTGTTCGCCTTCTAGTTTGCTTGCTTTTATTGTTGCTTGTCATGTCTCCTGCCACATGCTATGCTTGCTTCGCTTGTATGCTTGTTTGCTTTATACCCATTGTGCATTATCTACGCATCTCTTTCTTTCCATTGCTTGTCTACTGGTTTCTTATCTTTGCTTTTACATGTACACACATGGAGCGGGGACACATGGAGCTAGGGCATGGTCTCCCTGGCGTAAGCAAAAAGGGCGTGGATGCGAGCATGTGGATATAAGCCAAGCGGCTGTGTTTAGTAGGTTTAGAGGTTTAGCCTCTCCCATTTAGTTATGTACTCTTTTAAAGCCTTTTCCTTCCTCCCTTCTTTCTCTCTTAGATGGGTTATATTAGGTATATCATGCCATGTACCATTCGTCCTCATCTCTATAGTATGGCAACCCCTGTTTACTTTCCTGCACCTATATTTTGGGTCATGCTCTAGGGATGTAGGCATTTACTTTCTTACTCTATGTGCTTGCATTATGCATAATGTATGTATATATATACCTGCTCGCCCCTTTTGGTGTGATTGTCACAGTCCATGTCACCTAAGGCAAAGCGATGCCTAATTTCCACTGCGAAAGTAAGGTGACATGTTGTCGGGTTTTGTCGTGGAAATCTGGTACTTTGCCCAAATGCCTTAGGAAAGCATAGATTGGGACCACACCCATTCAAAAGCCAAACCTTAAAGCCCCCATGCCTACAAAGCCCCAAAAGCCAATGCCAAAATCATGTTTTTTACTTCCAATCTTTGAAAATTAAGGTTTTATCAAAACAAATGACTATCCTTGGACAGGCGTTGTGGGGTGCCTAATACCTTCCTCACACGTAACCAAACTTCTAGACTCAAGAATCAAGATTTTTTGCCATCCACATTAGATTAAGAAAAATACCCTTTTTTTTAGCCTAGGATTAGTAATAAAATCAATTAGAAATAGGTGACCAATCACACCTTAGAAAAATCCAATGATTGGCGGCGACTTCACTTATCTTTGGTAATCACCTAAAATTTGGCCAAGATTCCTGCCACACCTCCAAAGGTAGACCTACCTTCCTCCACCGAAAGAGAGAGAGAGAGAGAGAGAGAGAGCACTTGAAACTCTGCGTGAACCACACAATCACCGAGAGGCGCCTCCAACAGGCCCTGCGCACGCATGGGTGCATCACCACTGCGAGTGGTTGAACGAAGGCCTGATGGTTTTCCAGCCGTTTGCGGCCCGAGCATCAACAATAAATGGTCCCTATTCTTTACATCATATGTCAATTTGGTAATCAACCTTTCAATTGTATCAATTTGATCCTTAACCTTTCAATGTCGTGTCATTTTGGTCCCTGTCGTTGTCCCTTGGATGGAAAGTCTGATGTGTCAAACAGAATAATAAAAAATTAATTTACTTGCCATATCAATTGTTAAGTGCGCAGCCACATCAAATTTAAAAAAAAAAAAAAAAAAAAAACTAAATTGTTGCTCTCACGTGATATTGGGCTTGGAGGAAAAAAAATTAAAAATTCCTATCTCACAATCTCATGCTCATCTCTGTCCCTAGTCCTTAACTCTCTTAGCTAAAACATAATTTGTAGACAGCAACTCGAGGTCCAATGGTAGAAGGTTCTCTCTCTCTCTCTCTCTCTCTCTCTCTCTCTCTCTCTCTCTCTCTCTCTCTCTCTCTCTCTCTCTCTCTCATTTTTCTATGTTTTATTACTATCCAAAATATTAGAGATGGACACAAGCTAGTATCTTGAACACTACTTACTGTTAACACGATGTGCTCCATAAAATTTCAAAATTAGGATGTCACTTGTTGAATCTCATATATGCAATAGCTAGTTGAATTGGCTAAAAACTTGGCAGACATGGTCCATTGTCAAATTCTATTTGATATGCAGCGAGCCTTCTTTTCCCACGAAAGTAATATGATTTTATTTCACTACAAACATCTTCACATTTTCTTAATTCTAATAAATTTTCATGCAATTCAATACTTTTACTTGGAGTTTCCAAAATGATTTGTAGTAGATTCTAGATTATGTTCATCTTTGATATTTAGGACAATAACAAAATAGAGAGACAAAGAGAAAAGATTGCGAGAGAGAGAGAGAGAGAGAGAGAGAGAGAGAGAGAGAGAGAGAGAGAGAGAGAGAGAGAGAGAGAGAGAGAGAGAGAGAGAGAGAGAGAGAGAGACAAAGACAGAGACAGAGAGAGACAAAGATAGAGAAAGAGTGTTGAACCTTCTACCGCCAATGAGAAAACCAAGTTGTCGGTCCTCACTACTTGTTGACACCCCATTTTACAACCTGCATTTAACCTCACATGGAGGGTAAAAGGGCAATTTCATATTGGAAATAGCATCTTAATTGTGGCCACTATATTCTTCATTTCCTTTCACCAAAATGATCTTGATGTTGTAACAATCAAATTGACTGATCATAAGCCTTAATCGGATCATCAGATTGAAAGTTATCATCAAATTAAGTTTTAATAGCTGAGACAATCACAAATTGAGTCTGACTATATGTGATTATGAACAATTAATTCCAATTGGTTATAATTATAATTAATTTGAGATTAATGATGTGTTATTATTTGATTGGCTAGGACTATATTTTATGATAAGGTTGCACACACTTAATTAATTAGATAGTCAAATATTAATTATTGAATAAGTAATTTATGTAATTATCTTTTTAATTAAGGTAAATTTGGAACTAATTAAATATGAAATGAAA
Source organism: Quercus lobata (assembly GCF_001633185.2). Taxonomy (NCBI): domain Eukaryota; kingdom Viridiplantae; phylum Streptophyta; class Magnoliopsida; order Fagales; family Fagaceae; genus Quercus; species Quercus lobata. The sequence goes on from NW_022154899.1 coordinate 34,018, forward strand.
GTGATTGGAGCCTATTAATATTGATTGGAAACTAACTAGGGACCTATTAATGTTAATTGTGCTGAAATTATTTTCTAACAAATGACCTATGCTCACCATTTCATTAATATCTCCCAGAATATTTTGAATTTACGAATGAGGTTAATTTTCCTAGAAACTAGTCATCTGAGGCTTCAATTTGAGCATAAGAACTAGACAATTCCGATCAGAATTGAATAAGATATGATTTTTTAAATTTAGCTCTATAGGCTATTATAGTAGCTACAGAAAAACCGAATTTTGCTTGCTCATCACTTCCACCAATCTCTACATTTAATGCACCAGCATTCCCCAAAGTCTAAAATAGGATCTAGGTTCATGATTCTTTTTTATTATTTGTCAACCCTCATTAAATGACCTTTCATTCATATTTTCTCCACCACTATTATATAAACCTCCATTCTCCTCCATTCCAAGACACAAAAACCCCCCATCTTTTCTCCTTTCTTGAGTTCTAGTGAAGTAGAGTAGTCATGTCATATCTTGGAATTAAGGTATTAAGTGAGACTCACTCTCCCTATCCTCCTCCATCAAGAGTCTCCTTCTCCACTGTGTCAATCTTGCATGCAAGTATAATCCTTTCCCTCACTTATTTTTTATATTATTATGATGAGATTAGGATTAAAGCATGCTATTATTTATTTAAATTCCTTGAATACATTTGAATATTCTTAAATGTTCATATGTGTTCTTCACATGTTCTTGGTTGTTCATCACATGTTCATGCATAACACTAGTTTTGATCTTAAATCCACATAAAAAAATGAAAAACATGTTTATTTTATAATTCTCTCAAACCCTTAAATCTAGGATATCACCATCCATACACATTCACTAGAATTTATTTTTCAATCCAAATACAATGCTTAATAAATTGAATTATGGATTATCACATGCGCACACGTTAAATTCAACATGCAAATTGATTGATAACATATTGGATGATATGATATGAATGTTGGCCACTATAGTCTAGAAAACCGGTTTCACATAGTAAGGTGGGTGCCTAGCACCTCCTCACCTTGTAACATAGCCTCCGAGCTTAGATCAAGGATTGATAGATCAATGCTTATCCTTGTTGTTTTCAATTTCTAGATTGTAAGTAAGGAAACAAACTCATGTACTTTATCTTAGATTGTATCTAGGACCAAAGTCATGTGATTTCTTATGATCAATGTAAATTCAATTTCAAATTAATAAAATGATGAACTTTTCAATTATGATTTTTTTATTTTTTCCAATAATTAAATACGTGGCAACTCCATTGTAAAACCCTTAATCTAAAGAGGAAAATATAATTAGTCAAACCTTTATTTTGAGAGGCAATAACAGGACTCTACCCATTCACATGGGTTTGGCCCAACACCAAAAAAGGGCCTTGGGTGCTGTCTCTCACATCGCTGAACCTTGTTGTCGCTATCTGTAACTTTAATTTTAGCTGAGAGAGTTATGTATTAGGGACAGAGATGAACGTGAGAGTTATGTATTAGCTGTGGATTGTGGTCTTCCTGAGACTCACATACCTAGCGATGAACCTACTACCCACCGCTACAAGGATCATCGTGATTATGCCATGGTGGTTCATAAGGACAAGTTGTACCATTCGGACCAACGTGGTGCTCCTAGCTTCACAAGTTGGGAGGTTCGACGTCCTAACTTGTGGGGACCTTTAACCTACTTTTTACCCATGTTGTAATGACCCATATAACCTACCTCTAGGTCGGTCCATGTAAATTGCATTTCATTATGCATATGTTTGGCCGTTGTTTGAACCATGATGACTCATGCCCAACACTTGAGCCTATTATGATAGTTTGAACATTGTATGTTGTGAATAAACTCAAGCCCAAAAGCCTATGATTGATCTCTACTCGCCATGAAGGCCCAATTTGTTTTTCTAAAGAAAATATAACGGGTGTGCTTGCAGTTTTCCAAGTGCAAGCCCAATCAAGTGAAGGTTCAGGCCTTTAAAGTTCAAGCTCAAGTCAACCAAGCTCATTGCCAAATTCATTTGTCAACCCAAACTCATTCCTTGTAGCCATGGTTGAAAAGAATACATTGAATGAGCCTATGACCAACTTTGGTGGCGAGCGAAGCCCAACTGCATGAAGAGTTCAACACTTTGAGTCAAAAGCTTAAAGGAAAAGATACTGGCACTTTCCAAAGTGATGAGAATGAAGTTCAAGGCACACAATTGACTGAAAGTGAGAAAAAGTTGAAAGAGTGCTTGGATCAAATGGAACAACTATTTCAAAAGTTTTTGTGGAAGGAAGATGCCATGAACTTCTATTCTCTCTCTCTTCCCATAAGTAAGAGCTCCACCAAAATTCAAGATGCCAAGCTTGGACAAGTTTGATGGGACAGGTTGCCCTAAAGCCCATTTGAAGAGGTACACAAGGGCCCTCCAACTCTTGGGAGCTACTGAAGAACTTTTGGCCCAAATGTTCCAAAACACACTTACTGGTGCTGCACTCCCTTGGTTTTTGAATCTTGAAGGCTCTTTAATCTGTACTTGGGAGGACATTGGCAATGAGTTCTATAAGCAATACAAATACAATACCGAAGTGGACATTACTAGGTGTGATTTGTAGACAACCAAGCAAAAGACCAAGGAAACTTTCTCAGTCTTTATCACAAGATAGAGGGCAAAAGCAGCCCAAATGACAAATAGGCCCAACGAAGAGGAGCAACTCCAAATGGTGGTGAAAAATTTGTTACCCATATATCACACACATCTCTTTGCCCAATACTTTCCCAACTTTAAAGCTTGATCATAGCTGGTACTAAAGTGGAAGATGTTGTCAATGAAGGAAGCAACACTTCTAAGAAAGCGGCCGCCCATACCACCAATGAGGAAGTAGTCAATGTTGTAGATTCCCAAGCATCATCGATTGCCAATCCTAGGCCTCGAAGGAAATTCAGTGAACTCCACATACCCATGAGCCAATTGTTTGAAAGGCTCAAAATTGAGGGATATCTAAACCCACTTGACCCTCACTCTCATCCAAGCTCACTGCCAAAAGGGTACAAGCCACATGAGTTCTGCAAATATCATCAAGAACTTGGCCATCAAACAAACAAGTGCATCAACTTGCAACATGCCATTCAAAATCTAATTGATGAAAAAGTTATCACTCCACCTTCATCCGCTGATTGATTAGACTTTGCCTAAGTTCAATTCCACAAGTTGTTGAGCATAAACTTTTTTTTTTTTGTGCTTATTTAGAGTTTGTTGTTGGTCAATAAATTTCATGATTGGTGCATTTTCATTCATGTTTTTGTTTCATTTTTTTCATTACCAAAATAAAATAAACAGAAAAAAAAAAATCAAGATTTCCAAATCTTTCAAAAAAAAAA
>NW_022154900.1:0-11596 GCF_001633185.2 Quercus lobata
CAAGAAGATTTCGAAAAAAATAGAAAAAAATTAAAAAACCTTTTTCCAGCATTATTTGGAGCCAGAACGGGATGAGATAGGCTGAGAAAGCGAGGAAAATATTTTAGTCCCGAATTCCGTCCATACTCGACCTGGGCAAGAAAATTCCGAAAAAAATAGAAAAAAATTAAAAATCCTTTTTCAAGCATTATTTGGAGCCAAAACGGGATGAGATAGGCTGAGAAAGCGAGGAAAATATTTTAGTCCTGAATTCCGTCCATACTTGACCCGGGCAAGAAAATTCCGAAAAAAAAAGAAAAAAACTAAAAAAACCTTTTTCCAGCATTATTTGGAGCCAAAACGGGATGAGATAGGCTGAGAAAGCGAGGAAAATATTTTAGTCCTGAATTCCGTCCATACTCGACCCGGGCAAGAAAATTCCAAAAGAAATTGCAAAAAAATTTAAAAAATTAAAAAATCACTTTCCGGCATTATTTTTAGCCAAAAAGGGATGAGATAGGCCGAGAAAGAGAGAAAAAAAATTTGGTCCTCAATTTCGTTCATACTCGGTCCGGGCAAGAAAATTCCGAAAGAAATTGCAAAAAAATTGAAAAAATTAAAAAACCTCTTTCTAGCAATATTTTTAGCCAAAACGGGATGAGATAGGCCGAGAAAGAGAGAAAAGAATTTTCGTCCCGAATTCCGTTCATACTCGACCCGGGTAGGAAAATTCAGAAAGAAATTGCAAAAAAATTCAAAAACCTCTTTCCAGCATTATTTTTAGCCAAAACGGGATGAGATAGGCCGAGAAAGCGAGGAAAAAATTTTAGTCTCAAATTCCGTCCATACTCGAGCCGGTCAAGAAAATTCCGAAAGAAATTGCAAAAAAATTCACAAAATTAAAAAACCACTTTCCGGTATTATTTTTAGCCAAAACGGGATGAGATAGGCCGAGAAAGAGAGAAAAGAATTTTAGTCCCGAATTCCGTTCATATTCGACCCGGGCAAGAAAATTACGAAAAAATTCGCAAAAAAATTCAAAAAATTAAAAAACCTCTCTCTGGCATTATTTATTTCCAAAACTGGATGAGATAGGCCGAGAAAACGAGAAAAAAATTTTGGTCCCAAATTCCGTTCATACTCGACCCGGGCAAGAAAATTCCGCAAAAAATAGCAAAAAAATTCAAAAACCTATTTCCAGCATTACTTTTAGCCAAACGGGTTGAGATAGGCCGAGAAAGCGAGAAAAAAATTTTAGTCCTGAATTCCGTTCATACTCGACCCGGGTAGGAAAATTCAGAAAGAAATTGCAAAAAAATTCAAAAACCTCTTTCCAGCATTATTTTTAGCCAAAACGGGATGAGATAGGCCGAGAAAGCGAGGAAAAAATTTTAGTCTCGAATTCCGTCCATAGTCGAGCCGGTCAAGAAAATTCCGAAAGAAATTGCAAAAAAATTCACAAAATTAAAAAACCTCTTTCCAGCATTATTTATACCCAAAACGGGATGAGATTGGCCGAGAAAGGGAGGAAAATATTTTAGTCCCGAATTCCGTCCATACTCGACCCGAGCAAGAAAATTCCGAAAAAAATAGAAAAAAATTAAAAATCCTTTTTCAAGCATTATTTGGAGCCAAAACGGGATGATATAGGCTGAGAAAGCGAGGAAAATATTTTAGTCCTGAATTCCGTCCATACTCGACCCGGGCAAGAAAATTCCGAAAAAAATAGAAAAAAATTAAAAAAACCTTTTTCCAGCATTATTTGGAGCCAAAACGGGATGAGATAGGCTGAGAAAGCGAGGAAAATATTTTAGTCCCGTATTCCGTCCATACTCGACCCGGGCAAGAAAATTCCGAAAAAAATAGAAAAAAATTAAAAATCCTTTTTCAAGCATTATTTGGAGCCAAAACGGGATGAGATAGGCTGAGAAAGCGAGGAAAATATTTTAGTCCTGAATTCCGTCCATACTCGACCCGGGCAAGAAAATTCCAAAAGAAATTGCAAAAAAATTCAAAAAATTAAAAAATCACTTTCCGGCATTATTTTTAGCCAAAAAGGGATGAGATAGGCCGAGAAAGAGAGAAAAAAAATTAGGTCCTCAATTTCGTTCATACTCGGTCCGGGCAAGAAAATTCCGAAAGAAATTGCAAAAAAATTGAAAAAATTAAAAAACCTCTTTCTAGCATTATTTTTAGCCAAAACGGGATGAGATAGGCCGAGAAAGCGAGGAAAAAATTTTAGTCTCGAATTCCGTCCATACTCGAGCCGGTTAAGAAAATTCCGAATGAAATTGCAAAAAAATTCGCAAAATTAAAGAACCTCATTCCAGCATTATTTATACCCAAAACGGGATGAGATTGGCCGAGAAAGCGAGGAAAATATTTTAGTCCCGAATTCCGTCCATACTCGACCCGGGCAAGAAAATTTCGAAAAAAATAGAAAAAAATTAAAAAACCTTTTTCCAGCATTATTTGGAGCCAAAACAGGATGAGATAGGCTGAGAAAGCGAGGAAAATATTTTAGTCCCGAATTCCGTCCATACTCGACCCGGGCAAGAAAATTCCAAAAGAAATTGCAAAAAAATTCAAAAAATTAAAAAACCACTTTCTGGTATTATTTTTAGCCAAAACGGGATGAGATCGGCCGAGAAAGAGAGAAACAAATTTTAGTCCCGAATTCCGTTAATATTCGACCCGGGCAAGAAAATTACAAGAAAATTCGCAAAAAAATTCAAAAAATTAAGAAACCTCACTCCGCCATTATTTTTAGCCAAAACGGGAGGAGATAGGCCGAGAAAGTGAGAAAAAAAATATTTAGTACCGAATCCCGTTAATACTCGACCAGGGCAAGAACATTCCGAAAAAATTCGCAAACAAATTCAAAAAATTAAAAAACATTTCTCCGGCATTATTGTTAGCCAAAACGGGGGATGAGATAGGCCGAGAAAGCGAGAAAAAAATTTTAGTCCCGAATTCCGTTCATACTCGACCCGGGCAAGAAAATTCCGAAAAAAATAGCAAAACAATTCAAAAACCTATTTCCAGCATTACGGGATGAGATCGGCCGAGAAAGCGAGAAAAAAATTTTAGTCCCGAATTCCGTTCATACTCGGCACGGCTAAGAAAATTCCGAAAAAAATTCAAAAAATTAAAAAACCTCTTTCCAGCATTATTTTTAGCCAAAACGGGATGGAATAGGCCAAGAAAGAAAAAAAAAAATTTAGTCCCGAATTCCGTTCATACTCGACACGGGCATGAAAATTTTGAAAAAAATAGCAAAGAAATTAAAAAACATAGTTCTGGCGTTATTTCTAGCTAAGAAGGGTTGAGAGAGGTCAAGAACGAAAGAAAGAAAATTTCACCCCCGAATTCCGTTCCTACACGAATCTGGCAAGAAAATTCCGAAAAAAATAGAAAAATAATTCAAAAAATAAAAAAATCACTTTCCGGCATTATTTTTAGCCAAAACGGGATGAGATAGGCCGAGAAAGCGAGGAAAAAATTTTAGTTCCGAATTCCGTCCATACTCGACCCAGGCAAGAAAATTCCGAAAGAAATTGCAAAAAAATTCAAAAAATTAAAAAATCTCTTTCCAGCATTATTTTTAGCCAAAACGGGATGAGATAGGCCAAGAAAGCGAGGAAAAAATTTAATCCCGAATTCCGTCCATACTCGACCCGGTCAAGAAAATTCCGAAAGAAATTGCAAAAAAATTCAAAAAATTAAAAAACCTCTTTCCAGCATTATTTATGGCCAAAACTCCTGGGATTGGCCGAGAAAGCGAGGAAAATAATTTAGTCCCGAATTCCGTCCATACTCGACCCGGGCAAGAAAATTCCGAAAGAAATTGCAAAAAAATTCAAAAAATGAAGGAACCACTTTCTGGTATTATTTTTAGCCAAAACGGGATGAGATAGGCCGAGAAAGAGAGAAAAAAAATTTAGTCCCGAATTCCGTACATATTCGACCCAGGTAAGAAAATTACGAAAAAATTCGCAAAAAAATTCAAAAATTAGAACATCTCACTCCGGCATTATTTTTTGCCAAAACGGGACGAGATTGGCCGAGAAAGTGAGAAAAAAATTTTAGTTCCAAATTCCGTTCATACTCGACCCGGGCAAGAATATTCCGATAAAAATTGCAAAAAAATTCAAAAACCTCTTTCCAGCATTATTTTTAGCCAAAACGGGATGAGATAGGCCGAGAAAGCGAGGAAAAAATTTTAGTCTCGAATTCCGTCCACACTCGAGCCGGTCAAGAAAATTCTGAAAGAAATTGCAAAAAAATTCACAAAATTAAAAAACCTCTTTCCAGCATTATTTATACCCGAAACGGGATGAGATTGGCCGAGAAAGGGAGGAAAATATTTTAGTCCCGAATTCCGTTCATATTCGACCCGGGCAAGAAAATTACGAAAAAATTCGCAAAAAAATTCAAAAAATTAAAAAACCTCTCCCTGGCATTATTTATTTCCAAAACTGGATGAGATAGGCCGAGAAAACGAGAAAAAAATTTTGGTCCCAAATTCTGTTCATACTCGACCCGGGCAAGAAAATTCCGCAAAAAATAGCAAAAAAATTCAAAAACCTATTTCCAGCATTACTTTTAGCCAAACGGGTCGAGATAGGCCGAGAAAGCGAGAAAAAAATTTTAGTCCTGAATTCCGTTCATACTCGACCCGGGTAGGAAAATTCAGAAAGAAATTGCAAAAAAATTCAAAAACCTCTTTCCAGCATTATTTTTAGCCAAAACGGGATGAGATAGGCCGAGAAAGCGAGGAAAAAATTTTAGTCTCGAATTCCGGCCATAGTCGAGCCGGTCAAGAAAATTCCGAAAGAAATTGCAAAAAAAAATTCACAAAATTAAAAAACCTCTTTCCAGCATTCTTTATACCCAAAAACGGGATGAGATTGGCCGAGAAAGGGGAGGAAAAATATTTTTAGTCCCGAATTCCGTCCAATACTGCACCCGAGAAAGAAAATTCCGAAAAAAAATAGAAAAAATTAAAATCCCTTTTTCAAGCATTTTTTGGAGCCAAAACGGGATGAAGATAGGCTGAGAAAGCGAGGAAAATATTTTAGTCCTGAATCCGTCCATACTCGACCCGGGCCAAGAAAAAATTCCGAAAAAAAATAGAAAAAAATTAAAAAAACCTTTTTCCAGCGCATTATTTGGAGCCAAAACGGGATGAGATAGGCTGAGAAAGCGAGGAAAATATTTTAGTCCCGAATTCTGTCCATACTCGACCCGGGCAAGAAAATTCCGAAAAAAATAGAAAAAAATTAAAAATCCTTTTTCAAGCATTATTTGGAGCCAAAACGGGATGAGATAGGCTGAGAAAGCGAGGAAAATATTTTAGTCCTGAATTCCGTCCATACCCGACCCGGGCAAAGAAATTCCAAAAAGAAATTGCAAAAAAATTCAAAAAATTAAAAAAGTCACTTCGCGCATTATTTTTAAGCCAAAAAAGGGATGAGATAGGGCCGAAGAAAGAGAGAAAAAAATTTGGTCCTCAAATTTTCGTTCATACTGCGGTCCGGGCAAGTAAAATTCCGAAAGAAATTGCAAAAAAATTAAAAAAATTAAAAAACCTCTTTCTAGCATTATTTTTAGCCAAAACGGGATGAGATAGGCCGAGAAAGCGAGGAAAAAATTTTAGTCTCGAATTCCGTCCATAGTCGAGCCGGTCAAGAAAATTCCGAAAGAAATTGCAAAAAAATTCACAAAATTAAAAAACCTCTTTCCAGCATTATTTATACCCGAAACGGGATGAGATTGGCTGAGAAAGCGAGGAAAATATTTAGTCCCAATTCCCGTCCATACTCGACCCGGGCAAAGAAAATTCCGAAAAAAATAGAAAAAAATTAAAAATCCTTTTTCAAGCATTATTTGGAGCCAAAACGGGATGAGATAGGCTGAGAAAGCGAGGAAAATATTTTAGTCCTGAATTCCGTCCATACTCGACCCGGGCAAGAAAATTCCAAAAGAAATTGCAAAAAAATTCAAAAAATTAAAAAATCACTTTCCGGCATTATTTTTAGCCAAAAAGGGATGAGATAGGCCGAGAAAGAGAGAAAAAAAATTTGGTCCTCAATTTCGTTCATACTCGGTCCGGGCAAGAAAATTCCGAAAGAAATTGCAAAAAAATTGAAAAAAATTAAAAAAACCTCTTTCTAGCATTATTTTTAGCCAAAACGGGATGAGATAGGCCGAGAAAGAGAGAAAAGAATTTTCGTCCCGAATTCCGTTCATACTCGACCCGGGTAGGAAAATTCAGAAAGAAATTGCAAAAAAATTCAAAAACCACTTTCCAGCATTATTTTTAGCAAAACGGGATGAGATAGGCCGAGAAAGCGAGGAAAAAATTTTAGTCTCAAATTCCGTCCATACTCGAGCCGGTCAAGAAAATTCCGAAAGAAATTGCAAAAAAATTCACAAAATTAAAAAACCACTTTCCGGTATTATTTTTAGCCAAAACGGGATGAGATAGGCCGAGAAAGAGAGAAAAGAATTTTAGTCCCGAATTCCGTTCATATTCGACCCGGGCAAGAAAATTACGAAAAAATTCGCAAAAAAATTCAAAAAATTAAAAAACCTCTCTCTGGCATTATTTATTTCCAAAACTGGATGAGATAGGCCGAGAAAACGAGAAAAAAATTTTGGTCCCAAATTCCGTTCCTACTCGACCCGGGGAAGAAAATTCCGCAAAAAATAGCAAAAAAATTCAAAAACCTATTTCCAGCATTAATTTTAGCCAAACGGGTTGAGATAGGCCGAGAAAGCGAGAAAAAAATTTTAGTCCTGAATTCCGTTCATACTCGACCCGGGTAGGAAAATTCAGAAAGAAATTGCAAAAAAATTCAAAAACCTCTTTCCAGCATTATTTTTAGCCAAAACGGGATGAGATTGGCCGAGAAAGCGAGGAAAAAATTTTAGTCTCGAATTCCGTCCATAGTCGAGCCGGTCAAGAAAATTCCGAAAGAAATTGCAAAAAAATTCACAAAATTAAAAAACCTCTTTCCAGCATTATTTATACCCAAAACGGGATGAGATTGGCCGAGAAAGGGAGGAAAATATTTTAGTCCCGAATTCCGTCCATACTCGACCCGAGCAAGAAAATTCCGAAAAAAATAGAAAAAAATTAAAAATCCTTTTTCAAGCATTATTTGGAGCCAAAACGGGATGAGATAGGCTGAGAAAGCGAGGAAAATATTTTAGTCCTGAATTCCGTCCATACTCGACCCGGGCAAGAAAATTCCGAAAAAAATAGAAAAAAATTAAAAAAACCTTTTTCCAGCATTATTTGGAGCCAAAACGGGATGAGATAGGCTGAGAAAGCGAGGAAAATATTTTAGTCCCGTATTCCGTCCATACTCGACCCGGGCATGAAAATTCCGAAAAAAATAGAAAAAAATTAAAAATCGTTTTTCAAGCATTATTTGGAGCCAAAACGGGATGAGATAGGCTGAGAAAGCGAGGAAAATATTTTAGTCCTGAATTCCGTCCATACTCGACCCGGGCAAGAAAATTCCAAAAGAAATTGCAAAAAAATTCAAAAAATTAAAAAAATCACTTTCCGGCATTATTTTTAGCCAAAAAGGGATGAGATAGGCCGAGAAAGAGAGAAAAAAAATTTGGTCCTCAATTTCGTTCATACTCGGTCCGGGCAAGAAAATTCCGAAAGAAATTGCAAAAAAATTGAAAAAATTAAAAAACCTCTTTCTAGCATTATTTTTAGCCAAAACGGGATGAGATAGGCCGAGAAAGCGAGGAAAAAATTTTAGTCTCGAATTCCGTCCATACTCGAGCCGGTTAAGAAAATTCCGAAAGAAATTGCAAAAAAATTCGCAAAATTAAATAACCTCATTCCAGCATTATTTATACCCAAAACGGGATGAGATTGGCCGAGAAAGCGAGGAAAATATTTTAGTCCCGAATTCCGTCCATACTCGACCCGAGCAAGAAAATTTCGAAAAAAATAGAAAAAAATTAAAAAACCTTTTTCCAGCATTATTTGGAGCCAAAACAGGATGAGATAGGCTGAGAAAGCGAGGAAAATATTTTAGTCCCGAATTCCGTCCATACTCGACCCGGGCAAGAAAATTCCAAAAGAAATTGCAAAAAAATTCAAAAAATTAAAAAACCACTTTCTGGTATTATTTTTAGCCAAAACGGGATGAGATCGGCCGAGAAAGAGAGAAACAAATTTTAGTCCCGAATTTCGTTAATATTCGACCCGGGCAAGAAAATTACAAGAAAATTCGCAAAAAAATTCAAAAAATTAAGAAACCTCACTCCGCCATTATTTTTAGCCAAAACGGGAGGAGATAGGCCGAGAAAGTGAGAAAAAAAATATTTAGTACCGAATCCCGTTAATACTCGACCAGGGCAAGAACATTCCGAAAAAATTCGCAAACAAATTCAAAAAATTAAAAAACATTTCTCCGGCATTATTGTTACCCAAAACGGGGGATGAGATAGGCCGAGAAAGCGAGAAAAAAAATTTTTGTCCCGAATTCCGTTCATACTCGACCCGGGCAAGAAAATTCCGAAAAAAATAGCAAAACAATTCAAAAACCTATTTCCAGCATTACGGGACGAGATCGGCCGAGAAAGCGAGAAAAAAATTTTAGTCCCAAATTCCGTTCATACTCGGCCCGGCTAAGAAAATTCCGAAAAAAATTGCAAAAAAAATCAAAAAATTAAAAAACCTCTTTCCAGCATTATTTTTAGCCAAAACGGGATGGAATAGGCCAAGAAAGAAAAAAAAAAATTTAGTCCCGAATTCCGTTCATACTCGACACGGGCATGAAAATTTTGAAAAAAATAGCAAAAAAATTAAAAAACATAGTTCTGGCGTTATTTCTAGCTAAGAAGGGTTGAGAGAGGTCAAGAACGAAAGAAAGAAAATTTCACCCCCGAATTCCGTTCCTACACGAATCTGGCAAGAAAATTCCGAAAAAAATAGAAAAATAATTCAAAAAATAAAAAAATCACTTTCCGGCATTATTTTTAGCCAAAACGGGATGAGATAGGCCGAGAAAGCGAGGAAAAAATTTTAGTTCCGAATTCCGTCCATACTCGACCCAGGCAAGAAAATTCCGAAAGAAATTGCAAAAAAATTCAAAAAATTAAAAAATCTCTTTCCAGCATTATTTTTAGCCAAAACGGGATGAGATAGGCCAAGAAAGCGAGGAAAAAATTTAATCCCGAATTCCGTCCATACTCGACCCGGTCAAGAAAATTCCGAAAGAAATTGCAAAAAAATTCAAAAAATTAAAAAACCTCTTTCCAGCATTATTTATGGCCAAAACTCCTGGGATAGGCCGAGAAAGAGAGAAAAAAATTTTAGTCCCGAATTCCGTACATATTCGACCCAGGTAAGAAAATTACGAAAAAATTCGCAAAAAAATTCAAAAATTAGAACATCTCTCTCCGGCATTATTTTTTGCCAAAACGGGACGAGATTGGCCGAGAAAGTGAGAAAAAAATTTTAGTCCCAAATTCCGTTCATACTCGACCCGGGCAAGAAAATTCCGATAAAAATAGCAAAAAAATTCAAAAACCTATTTCCAGCATTACTTTTAGACAAAACGGGATGAGATAGGCTGAGAAAGCGAGGAAAAAATTTTAGTCCCGACTTCCGTCCATACTCGACCAGGGCAAAAAAATTCCGAATGAAATTGCAAAAAAATTCAAAAAATTAAAAAACCACTTTCTGGTATTATTTTTAGCCAAAACGGGATGAGATAGGCCGAGAAAGAGAGAAAAGAATTTTAGTCCCGAATTCCGTTCATACTCGACACGGGCATGAAAATTTTGAAAAAAATAGAAAAAAAATTAAAAAATTAAAAAACATAGTTCTGGCGTTATTTCTAGCTAAGAAGGGTTGAGAGAGGTCAAGAACGAAACAAAGAAAATTTCACCCCCGAATTCCGTCCCTACACGAATCTGGCAAGAAAATTCCGAAAAAAATAGAAAAATAATTCAAAAAATAAAAAAATCACTTTCTGGCGTTATTATTAGCCAAAACGGGATGAGATAGGCCGAGAAAGAGAAAAAAAAAATTTGGTCCTGAATTCCGTTCATACTCGGTCCAGGCAAGAAAATTCCGAAAGAACTTGCAAAAAAATTCAAAAAATTAAAAACTCTCTTTCCAGCATTATTTTTAGCCAAAACGGGATGAGATAGGCTGAGAAAGCGAGGAAAAAATTTTAGTCTCGAATTCAGTCCATACTCGACCCAGGCAAGAAAATTCCGAAAGAAATTGCAAAAAAATTCAAAAAATTAAAAAATCTCTTTCCAACATTATTTTTAGCCAAAACGGGATGAGATAGGCCAAGAAAGCGAGGAAAAAATTTTAGTCCCGAATTCCGTCCATACTCGACCCAGTCAAGAAAATTCCGAAAGAAATTGCAAAAAAATTCAAAAAATTAAAAAACCTCTTTCCAGCATTATTTATGGCCAAAACTCCTGGGATTGGCCGAGAAAGCGAGGAAAATATTTTAGTCCCGAATTCCGTCCATACTCGACCCGGGCAAGAAAATTCCGAAAGAAATTGCAAAAAAATTCAAAAAATTAAGGAACCACTTTCTGGTATTATTTTTAGCCAAAACGGGATGAGATAGGCCGAGAAAGAGAGAAAAAAATTTTAGTCCCGAATTCCGTACATATTCGACCCAGGCAAGAAAATTACGAAAAAATTAGCAAAAAAATTCAAAAATTAGAACATCTCTCTCCGGCATTATTTTTTGCCAAAACGGGACGAGATTGGCCGAGAAAGTGAGAAAAAAATTTTAGTCCCAAATTCCGTTCATACTCGACCCGGGCAAGAAAATTCCGATAAAAATAGCAAAAAAATTCAAAAACCTATTTCCAGCATTACTTTTAGACAAAACGGGATGAGATAGGCTGAGAAAGCGAGGAAAAAATTTTAGTCCCGAATTCCGTCCATACTCGACCAGGGCAAAAAAATTCCGAATGAAATTGCAAAAAAAATTCAAAAAATTAAAAAACCACTTTCTGGTATTATTTTTAGCCAAAACGGGATGAGATAGGCCGAGAAAGAGGAAAAGAAAATTTAATTTCCCGAATTCCGTTCATATTCGACCCGACGGGCAAGAAAATTACGAAAAAATTCGCAAAAAAATTCAAAAAATTAAAAAACCTCTCCCTGGCATTATTTATTTCCAAAACTGGATGAGATAGGCCGAGAAAACGGGAAAAAAATTTTGGTCCCAAATTCCGTTCATACTCGACCCGGGCAAGAAAATTCCGCAAAAAATAGCAAAAAAATTCAAAAACCTATTTCCAGCATTACTTTTAGCCAAACGGGTTGAGATAGGCCGAGAAAGCGAGAAAAAAATTTTAGTCCTGAATTCCGTTCATACTCGACCCGGGTAGGAAAATTCAGAAAGAAATTGCAAAAGAATTCAAAAACCTCTTTCCAGCATTATTTTTAGCCAAAACGGGATGAGATAGGCCGAGAAAGCGAGAAAAAAATTTTAGTCTCGAATTCCGTCCATAGTCGAGCCGGTCAAGAAAATTCCGAAAGAAATTGCAAAAAAATTCACAAAATTAAAAAACCTCTTTCCAGCATTATTTATACCCAAAACGG
>NW_022154900.1:15655-33809 GCF_001633185.2 Quercus lobata
CGAAAAAAATAGCAAAAATTTCAAAAAGTTAAGAAACCTCTTTCCAGTATTATTTTTAGCCAAAACGGGATGAGATAGCTAGGGCAAGAGAGAAAAACAATTTTAGTCCCGAATTCCGTTCATACTCAATCCGTGCAAGAAAATTCCTAAAAAAAAAGGAAAAAAATTAAAAAACCTCTGTCCGGCATTTTTTTTAGCCAAAACGGGGATGAGATACGCCGAGAAAGCTAGAAAAAAATTTTAGTCCCGAATTCTGTTCATACGCGACCGGGCAAGAAAATTCAGAAAAAAATAGCAAAAAAATTCAAAAACTGAACAAACCTCTTTCCGGCAATGAGCCAAATAAAGAGATAGGCGAGAAAGAGAGAAAAAAAAGTGGTCCAACGTCATACTCGGTCCGGGCAAGAAAATTCCGAAAGAAATTGCAAAAAAATTGAAAAAATTAAAAAACCTCTTTCTAGCATTATTTTTAGCCAAAACGGGATGAGATAGGCCGAGAAAGAGAGAAAAGAATTTTAGTCCCGAATTCCGTTCATACTCGGCCCGGGTAGGAATATTCAGAAAGAAATTGCAAAAAAATTTAAAAACCTCTTTCCAGCATTATTTTTAGCCAAAACGGGATGAGATAGGCCGAGAAAGCGAGGAAAAAATTTTAGTCTCAAATTCCGTCCATACTCGAGCCGGTCAAGAAAATTCCGAAATAAATTGCAAAAAAATTCACAAAATTAAAAAACCACTTTCCGGTATTATTTTTAGCCAAAACGGGATGAGATAGGCCGAGAAAGAGAGAAAAGAATTTTAGTCCCGAATTCCGTTCATATTCGACCCGGGCAAGAAAATTACGAAAAAATTCGCAAAAAAATTCAAAAAATTAAAAAACTTCTCTCTGGCATTATTTATTTCCAAAACTGGATGACATAGGCCGAGAAAACGATAAAAAAATTTTGGTCCCAAATTCCGTTCATACTCGACCCGGGCAAGAAAATTCCGCAAAAAATAGCAAAAAAATTCAAAAACCTATTTCCAGCATTACTTTTAGCCAAACGGGTTGAGATAGGCCGAGAAAGCGAGAAAAAAATTTTAGTCTGAATCCTCAACCGACCCGGGTAGGAAACGGAAAGAAATTGCAAAAAAAATTCAAAAACCTCTTTCCAGCATTATTTTTAGCTCAAAACGGGATGAGATAGGGCCGAGAAAGCGAGGAAAAAATTTAGTTCTCGAATTCCGCCTATTAGTCGAGCGCGTCAAAGAAAATTTCCGATAAGAAATTGCCAAAAAAATTTCACAAAATAAAAAACCTCTTTCCAGCATTATTATACCCAAAACGGGATGAGATTGGCCGAGAAAGGGAGGAAAAATATTTTAGTCCCGAATTCCGTCCATACTCGACCGAGCAAGAAAATTCCGAAAAAATAGAAAAAATTAAAATTCCTTTTTCAAGCATTATTTGGAGCCAAAACGGGATGATATAGGCTGAGAAAGCGAGGAAAATATTTTAGTCCTGAATTCCGTCCATACTCGACCCGGGCAAGAAAATTCCGAAAAAAATAGAAAAAAATTAAAAAAACCTTTTTCCAGCATTATTTGGAGCCAAAACGGGATGAGATAGGCTGAGAAAGCGAGGAAAATATTTTAGTCCCGTATTCCGTCCATACTCGACCCGGGCAAGAAAATTCCGAAAAAAATAGAAAAAAATTAAAAATCGTTTTTCAAGCATTATTTGGAGCCAAAACGGGATGAGATAGGCTGAGAAAGCGAGGAAAATATTTTAGTCCTGAATTCCGTCCATACTCGACCCGGGCAAGAAAATTCCAAAAGAAATTGCAAAAAAATTCAAAAAATTAAAAAATCACTTTCCGGCATTATTTTTAGCCAAAAAGGGATGAGATAGGCCGAGAAAGAGAGAAAAAAAATTAGGTCCTCAATTTCGTTCATACTCGGTCCGGGCAAGAAAATTCCGAAAGAAATTGCAAAAAAATTGAAAAAATTAAAAAACCTCTTTCTAGCATTATTTTTAGCCAAAACGGGATGAGATAGGCCGAGAAAGCGAGGAAAAAATTTTAGTCTCGAATTCCGTCCATACTCGAGCCGGTTAAGAAAATTCCGAATGAAATTGCAAAAAAATTCGCAAAATTAAAGAACCTCATTCCAGCATTATTTATACCCAAAACGGGATGAGATTGGCCGAGAAAGCGAGGAAAATATTTTAGTCCCGAATTCCGTCCATACTCGACCCGGGCAAGAAAATTTCGAAAAAAATAGAAAAAAATTAAAAAACCTTTTTCCAGCATTATTTGGAGCCAAAACAGGATGAGATAGGCTGAGAAAGCGAGGAAAATATTTTAGTCCCGAATTCCGTCCATACTCGACCCGGGCAAGAAAATTCCAAAAGAAATTGCAAAAAAATTCAAAAAATTAAAAAACCACTTTCTGGTATTATTTTTAGCCAAAACGGGATGAGATCGGCCGAGAAAGAGAGAAACAAATTTTAGTCCCGAATTTCGTTAATATTCGACCCGGGCAAGAAAATTACAAGAAAATTCGCAAAAAAATTCAAAAAATTAAGAAACCTCACTCCGCCATTATTTTTAGCCAAAACGGGAGGAGATAGGCCGAGAAAGTGAGAAAAAAAATATTTAGTACCGAATCCCGTTAATACTCGACCAGGGCAAGAACATTCCGAAAAAATTCGCAAACAAATTCAAAAAATTAAAAAACATTTCTCCGGCATTATTGTTACCCAAAACGGGGGATGAGATAGGCCGAGAAAGCGAGAAAAAAAATTTTTGTCCCGAATTCCGTTCATACTCGACCCGGGCAAGAAAATTCCGAAAAAAATAGCAAAACAATTCAAAAACCTATTTCCAGCATTACGGGACGAGATCGGCCGAGAAAGCGAGAAAAAAATTTTAGTCCCAAATTCCGTTCATACTCGGCCCGGCTAAGAAAATTCCGAAAAAAATTGCAAAAAAAATCAAAAAATTAAAAAACCTCTTTCCAGCATTATTTTTAGCCAAAACGGGATGGAATAGGCCAAGAAAGAAAAAAAAAAATTTAGTCCCGAATTCCGTTCATACTCGACACGGGCATGAAAATTTTGAAAAAAATAGCAAAAAAATTAAAAAACATAGTTCTGGCGTTATTTCTAGCTAAGAAGGGTTGAGAGAGGTCAAGAACGAAAGAAAGAAAATTTCACCCCCGAATTCCGTTCCTACACGAATCTGGCAAGAAAATTCCGAAAAAAATAGAGAAATAATTCAAAAAATAAAAAAATCACTTTCCGGCATTATTTTTAGCCAAAACGGGATGAGATAGGCCGAGAAAGCGAGGAAAAAATTTTAGTTCCGAATTCCGTCCATACTCGACCAGGCAAGAAAATTCCGAAAGAAATTGCAAAAAAATTCAAAAAATTAAAAAATCACTTTCCAGCATTATTTTTAGCCAAAACGGGAGGAGATAGGCCAAGAAAGCGAGGAAAAAATTTAATCCCGAATTCCGTCCATACTCGACCCGGTCAAGAAAATTCCGAAAGAAATTGCAAAAAAATTCAAAAAATTAAAAAACCTCTTTCCAGCATTATTTATGGCCAAAACTCCTGGGATTGGCCGAGAAAGCGAGGAAAATAATTTAGTCCCGAATTCCGTCCATACTCGACCCGGGCAAGAAAATTCCGAAAGAAATTGCAAAAAAATTCAAAAAATTAAGGAACCACTTTCTGGTATTATTTTTAGCCAAAACGGGATGAGATAGGCCGAGAAAGAGAGAAAAAAATTTTAGTCCCGAATTCCGTACATATTCGACCCAGGTAAGAAAATTACGAAAAAATTCGCAAAAAAATTCAAAAATTAGAACATCTCACTCCGGCATTATTTTTTGCCAAAACGGGACGAGATTGGCCGAGAAAGTGAGAAAAAAATTTTAGTTCCAAATTCCGTTCATACTCGACCCGGGCAAGAAAATTCCGATAAAAATAGCAAAAAAATTCAAAAACCTATTTCCAGCATTACTTTTAGACAAAACGGGATGAGATAGGCTGAGAAAGCGAGGAAAAAATTTTAGTCCCGAATTCCGTCCATACTCGACCAGGGCAAAAAAATTCCGAATGAAATTGCAAAAAAATTCAAAAAATTAAAAAACCACTTTCTGGTATTATTTTTAGCCAAAACGGGATGAGATAGGCCGAGAAAGCGAGGAAAAAATTTTAGTTAGTCTCGAATTCTGTCCACACTCGAGCCGGTCAAGAAAATTCTGAAAGAAATTGCAAAAAAATTCACAAAATTAAAAAACCTCTTTCCAGCATTATTTATACCCAAAACGGGATGAGATTGGCCGAGAAAGGGAGGAAAATATTTTAGTCCCGAATTCCGTTCATATTCGACCCGGGCAAGAAAATTACGAAAAAATTCGCAAAAAAATTCAAAAAATTAAAAAACCTCTCCCTGGCATTATTTATTTCCAAAACTGGATGAGATAGGCCGAGAAAACGAGAAAAAAATTTTGGTCCCAAATTCTGTTCATACTCGACCCGGGCAAGAAAATTCCGCAAAAAATAGCAAAAAAATTCAAAAACCTATTTCCAGCATTACTTTTAGCCAAACGGGTCGAGATAGGCCGAGAAAGCGAGAAAAAAATTTTAGTCCTGAATTCCGTTCATACTCGACCCGGGTAGGAAAATTCAGAAAGAAATTGCAAAAAAATTCAAAAACCTCTTTCCAGCATTATTTTTAGCCAAAACGGGATGAGATTGGCCGAGAAAGCGAGGAAAAATTTTAGTCTCGAATTCCGTCCATAGTCGAGCCGGTCAAGAAAATTCCGAAAGAAATTGCAAAAAAATTCACAAAATTAAAAAACCTCTTTCCAGCATTATTTATACCCAAAACGGGATGAGATTGGCCGAGAAAGGGAGGAAAATATTTTAGTCCCGAATTCCGTCCATACTCGACCCGAGAAAGAAAATTCCGAAAAAAATAGAAAAAAATTAAAAATCCTTTTTCAAGCATTATTTGGAGCCAAAACGGGATGAGATAGGCTGAGAAAGCGAGGAAAATATTTTAGTCCTGAATTCCGTCCATACTCGACCCGGGCAAGAAAATTCCGAAAAAATAGAAAAAAATTAAAAAAACCTTTTTCCAGCTTATTTGGAGCCAAAACGGGATGAGATAGGCTGAGAAAGCGAGGAAAATATTTTAGTCCCGAATTCCGTCCATACTCGACCGGGCAAGAAAATTCCGAAAAAAATAGAAAAAAATTAAAAATCCTTTTTCAAGCATTATTTGGAGCCAAAACGGGATGAGATAGGCTGAGAAAGCGAGGAAAATATTTTAGTCCTGAATTCCGTCCATACTCGACCCGGGCAAGAAAATTCCAAAAGAAATTGCAAAAAAATTCAAAAAATTAAAAAATCACTTTCCGGCATTATTTTTAGCCAAAAAGGGATGAGATAGGCCGAGAAAGAGAGAAAAAAAATTTGGTCCTCAATTTCGTTCATACTCGGTCCGGGCAAGAAAATTCCGAAAGAAATTGCAAAAAAATTGAAAAAATTAAAAAACCTCTTTCTAGCATTATTTTTAGCCAAAACGGGATGAGATAGGCCGAGAAAGCGAGGAAAAAATTTTAGTCTCGAATTCCGTCCATAGTCGAGCCGGTCAAGAAAATTCCGAAAGAAATTGCAAAAAAATTCACAAAATTAAAAAACCTCTTTCCAGCATTATTTATACCCGAAACGGGATGAGATTGGCTGAGAAAGCGAGGAAAATATTTTAGTCCCGAATTCCGTCCATACTCGACCCGGGCAAGAAAATTCCGAAAAAAATAGAAAAAAATTAAAAATCCTTTTTCAAGCATTATTTGGAGCCAAAACGGGATGAGATAGGCTGAGAAAGCGAGGAAAATATTTTAGTCCTGAATTCCGTCCATACTCGCCCCGGGCAAGAAAATTCCAAAAGAAATTGCAAAAAAATTCAAAAAACTAAAAAATCACTTTCCGGCATTATTTTTAGCCAAAAAGGGATGAAATAGGCCGAGAAAGAGAGAAAAAAAATTTGGTCCTCAATTTCGTTCATACTCGGTCCGGGCAAGAAAATTCCGAAAGAAATTGCAAAAAAATTGAAAAAATTAAAAAACCTCTTTCTAGCAATATTTTTAGCCAAAACGGGATGAGATAGGCCGAGAAAGAGAGAAAAGAATTTTCGTCCCGAATTCCGTTCATACTCGACCCGGGTAGGAAAATTCAGAAAGAAATTGCAAAAAAATTCAAAAACCTCTTTCCAGCATTATTTTTAGCCAAAACGGGATGAGATAGGCCGAGAAAGCGAGGAAAAAATTTTAGTCTCAAATTCCGTCCATACTCGAGCCGGTCAAGAAAATTCCGAAAGAAATTGCAAAAAAATTCACAAAATTAAAAAACCACTTTCCGGTATTATTTTTAGCCAAAACGGGATGAGATAGGCCGAGAAAGAGAGAAAAGAATTTTAGTCCCGAATTCCGTTCATATTCGACCCGGGCAAGAAAATTACGAAAAAATTCGCAAAAAAATTCAAAAAATTAAAAAACCTCTCTCTGGCATTATTTATTTCCAAAACTGGATGAGATAGGCCGAGAAAACGAGAAAAAAATTTTGGTCCCAAATTCCGTTCCTACTCGACCCGGGGAAGAAAATTCCGCAAAAAATAGCAAAAAAATTCAAAAACCTATTTCCAGCATTAATTTTAGCCAAACGGGTTGAGATAGGCCGAGAAAGCGAGAAAAAAATTTTAGTCCTGAATTCCGTTCATACTCGACCCGGGTAGGAAAATTCAGAAAGAAATTGCAAAAAAATTCAAAAACCTCTTTCCAGCATTATTTTTAGCCAAAACGGGATGAGATAGGCCGAGAAAGCGAGGAAAAAATTTTAGTCTCGAATTCCGTCCATACTCGAGCCGGTCAAGAAAATTCCGAAAGAAATTGCAAAAAAATTCACAAAATTAAAAAACCTCTTTCCAGCATTATTTATACCCAAAACGGGATGAGATTGGCCGAGAAAGGGAGGAAAATATTTTAGTCCCGAATTCCGTCCATATTCGACCCGGGCAAGAAAATTACGAAAAAATTCGCAAAAAAATTCAAAAAATTAAAAAACCTTTTCCCAGCATTATTTGGAGCCAAAACGGGATGAGATAGGCTGAGAAAGCGAGGAAAAAATTTTGGTCCCAAATTCCGTCCATACTCGACCCGGGCAAGAAAATTCCGAAAAAAATAGAAAAAAATTAAAAAAACCTTTTCCAGCATTATTTGGAGCCAAACGGGATGAGATAGGCTGAGAAAGCGAGGAAAAATATTTTAGTCCCGTATTCCGTCCATACTCGACCCGGGCAAGAAAATTCCGAAAAAAATAGAAAAAAATTAAAAATCGTTTTTCAAGCATTATTTGGAGCCAAAACGGGATGAGATAGGCTGAGAAAGCGAGGAAAATATTTTAGTCCTGAATTCCGTCCATACTCGACCCGGGCAAGAAAATTCCAAAAGAAATTGCAAAAAAATTCAAAAAATTAAAAAATCACTTTCCGGCATTATTTTTAGCCAAAAAGGGATGAGATAGGCCGAGAAAGAGAGAAAAAAAATTTGGTCCTCAATTTCGTTCATACTCGGTCCGGGCAAGAAAATTCCGAAAGAAATTGCAAAAAAATTGAAAAAATTAAAAAACCTCTTTCTAGCATTATTTTTAGCCAAAACGGGATGAGATAGGCCGAGAAAGCGAGGAAAAAATTTTAGTCTCGAATTCCGTCCATACTCGAGCCGGTTAAGAAAATTCCGAAAGAAATTGCAAAAAAATTCGCAAAATTAAATAACCTCATTCCAGCATTATTTATACCCAAAACGGGATGAGATTGGCCGAGAAAGCGAGGAAAATATTTTAGTCCCGAATTCCGTCCATACTCGACCCGAGCAAGAAAATTTCGAAAAAAATAGAAAAAAATTAAAAAACCTTTTTCCAGCATTATTTGGAGCCAAAACAGGATGAGATAGGCTGAGAAAGCGAGGAAAATATTTTAGTCCCGAATTCCGTCCATACTCGACCCGGGCAAGAAAATTCCAAAAGAAATTGCAAAAAAATTCAAAAAATTAAAAAACCACTTTCTGGTATTATTTTTAGCCAAAACGGGATGAGATCGGCCGAGAAAGAGAGAAACAAATTTTAGTCCCGAATTTCGTTAATATTCGACCCGGGCAAGAAAATTACAAGAAAATTCTCAAAAAAATTCAAAAAATTAAGAAACCTCACTCCGCCATTATTTTTAGCCAAAACGGGAGGGGATAGGCCGAGAAAGTGAGAAAAAAAATATTTAGTACCGAATCCCGTTAATACTCGACCAGGGCAAGAACATTCCGAAAAAATTCGCAAACAAATTCAAAAAATTAAAAAACATTTCTCTGGCATTATTGTTACCCAAAACGGGGGATGAGATAGGCCGAGAAAGCGAGAAAAAAAATTTTTGTCCCGAATTCCGTTCATACTCGACCCGGGCAAGAAAATTCCGAAAAAAATAGCAAAACAATTCAAAAACCTATTTCCAGCATTACGGGACGAGATCGGCCGAGAAAGCGAGAAAAAAATTTTAGTCCCAAATTCCGTTCATACTCGGCCCGGCTAAGAAAATTCCGAAAAAAATTGCAAAAAAAATCAAAAAATTAAAAAACCTCTTTCCAGCATTATTTTTAGCCAAAACGGGATGGAATAGGCCAAGAAAGAAAAAAAAGAATTTAGTCCCGAATTCCGTTCATACTCGACACGGGCATGAAAATTTTGAAAAAAATAGCAAAAAAATTAAAAAACATAGTTCTGGCGTTATTTCTAGCTAAGAAGGGTTGAGAGAGGTCGAGAAAGGCGAGAAAAAAATTTTTTGTCCCGAATTCCGTTCATACTCGACCCGGCAATGAAAATTCCGAAAAAAATAGCAAAACAATTCAAAAAACCTATTTCCAGCATTACGGGACGAGATCGGCGAGAAAGCGAGAAAAAAATTTTAGTAGTCCAATTCCGTTCATACTCGGCCGGCTAAGAAAATTCCGAAAAAAATTGCAAAAACAATCAAAAATTAAAAACCTCTTTCCAGCATTTATTTTTAGCCAAACGGGATGAATAGCCAAGAAGAAAAAAAAAAATTTAGTCCCGAATTCCGTTCATACTCGACACGGGCATGAAAATTTTGAAAAAAATAGCAAAAAAATTAAAAACATAGTTCTGGCGTTATTTCTAGCTAAGAAGGGTTGAGAGAGGTCAAGAACGAAAGAAAGAAAATTTCACCCCCGAATTCCGTTCCTACACGAATCTGGCAAGAAAATTCCGAAAAAAATAGAAAAATAATTCAAAAAATAAAAAAATCACTTTCCGGCATTATTTTTAGCCAAAACGGGATGAGATAGGCCGAGAAAGCGAGGAAAAAATTTTAGTCTCAAATTCCGTCCATACTTCGCCACGGCAAGAAAATTCGAAAGAAATTGCAAAAAAATTCAAAAAATTAAATCTCTTTCCGCATTATTTTTAGCCAAAACGGGATGAGATAGGCCAAGAAAGCGAGGAAAAAATTTAATCCCGAATTCCGTCCATACTCGACCCGGTCAAGAAAAATCCGAAAGAAATTGCAAAAAAATTCAAAAAATTAAAAAACCTCTTTCCAGCATTATTTATGGCCAAAACTCCTGGGATAGGCCGAGAAAGAGAGAAAAAAATTTTAGTCCCGAATTCCGTACATATTCGACCCAGGTAAGAAAATTACGAAAAAATTCGCAAAAAAATTCAAAAATTAGAACATCTCTCTCCGGCATTATTTTTTGCCAAAACGGGACGAGATTGGCCGAGAAAGTGAGAAAAAAATTTTAGTCCCAAATTCCGTTCATACTCGACCCGGGCAAGAAAATTCCGATAAATAGGCAAATTCAAAAAACCTATTTCCAAGCAATTACTTTTAGACCAAATCGGGATGAGATAGGCGTGAGAAAGCGAGGAAAAAATTTTAAGTCCCCCGACTTCCGTCATAACTCGACCAGGGCAAAAATTCCGAATGAAATTGCAAAAAAATTCAAAAAAATTAAAAAACCATTTCTTGGTTATTATTTTAGCCAAAACGGGATGAGATAGGCCGAGAAAGAGAGAAAAGAATTTTAGTCCCGAATTCCGTTCATACTCGACACGGGCATGAAAATTTTGAAAAAAATAGAAAAAAAATTAAAAAATTAAAAAACATAGTTCTGGCGTTATTTCTAGCTAAGAAGGGTTGAGAGAGGTCAAGAACGAAACAAAGAAAATTCCACCCCCGAATTCCGTCCCTACACGAATCTGGCAAGAAAATTCCGAAAAAAATAGAAAAATAATTCAAAAAATAAAAAAATCACTTTCTGGCGTTATTATTAGCCAAAACGGGATCAGATAGGCCGAGAAAGAGAAAAAAAAAATTTGGTCCTGAATTCCGTTCATACTCGGTCCAGGCAAGAAAATTCCGAAAGAACTTGCAAAAAAATTCAAAAAATTAAAAACTCTCTTTCCAGCATTATTTTTAGCCAAAACGGGATGAGATAGGCTGAGAAAGCGAGGAAAAAATTTTAGTCCCGAATTCAGTCCATACTCGACCCAGGCAAGAAAATTCCGAAAGAAATTGCAAAAAAATTCAAAAAATTAAAAAATCTCTTTCCAACATTATTTTTAGCCAAAACGGGATGAGATAGGCCAAGAAAGCGAGGAAAAAATTTTAGTCCCGAATTCCGTCCATACTCGACCCAGTCAAGAAAATTCCGAAAGAAATTGCAAAAAAATTCAAAAAATTAAAAAACCTCTTTCCAGCATTATTTATGGCCAAAACTCCTGGGATTGGCCGAGAAAGCGAGGAAAATATTTTAGTCCCGAATTCCGTCCATACTCGACCCGGGCAAGAAAATTCCGAAAGAAATTGCAAAAAAATTCAAAAAATTAAGGAACCACTTTCTGGTATTATTTTTAGCCAAAACGGGATGAGATAGGCCGAGAAAGAGAGAAAAAAATTTTAGTCCCGAATTCCGTACATATTCGACCCAGGCAAGAAAATTACGAAAAAATTAGCAAAAAAATTCAAAAATTAGAACATCTCTCTCCGGCATTATTTTTTGCCAAAACGGGACGAGATTGGCCGAGAAAGTGAGAAAAAAATTTTAGTCCCAAATTCCGTTCATACTCGACCCGGGCAAGAAAATTCCGATAAAAATAGCAAAAAAATTCAAAAACCTATTTCCAGCATTACTTTTAGACAAAACGGGATGAGATAGGCTGAGAAAGCGAGGAAAAAATTTTAGTCCGAAATTCGTCATACTCGACCAGGGCAAAAAAATTCCGAATGAAAATTGCAAAAAAATTTCAAAAAATTTAAAAACCACTTTCTGGTATTATTTTAGCCAAAACGGGAATTAGATTAGGCCGAGAAAAGAGAAAGAATTTTAGTCCCGAATTCCGTCCATACTCGACCCGGTCAAGAAAATTCCGAAAGAAATCGCAAAAAAATTCAAAAAATTAAAAAACCACTTTCCGGTATTATTTTTAGCCAAAACGGGATGAGATAGGCCGAGAAAGAGAGAAAAGAATTTTAGTCCCAATTCCGTTCATATTCGACCCGGGCAAGAAAATTCCGCAAAAAATAGCAAAAAAATTCAAAAAATTAAAAAACCTCTCTCTGGCATTATTTATTTCCAAAACTGGATGAGATAGGCCGAGAAAACGAGAAAAAAAATTTTGGTCCCAAATTCCGTTCATACTCGACCCGGGCAAGAAAATTCCGCAAAAAATAGCAAAAAAATTCAAAAACCTATTTCCAGCATTACTTTTAGCCAAACGGGTTGAGATAGGCCGAGAAAGCGAGGAAAATATTTTAGTCCTGAATTCCGTCCATACTCGACCCGGGCAAGAAAATTCCAAAAGAAATTGCAAAAAAATTCAAAAAATTAAAAAATCACTTTCCAGCATTATTTTTAGCCAAAAAGGGATGAGATAGGCCGAGAAAGAGAGAAAAAAAATTTGGTCCTCAATTTCGTTCATACTCGGTCCGGGCAAGAAAATTCCGAAAGAAATTGCAAAAAAATTGAAAAAATTAAAAAACCTCTTTCTAGCATTATTTTTAGCCAAAACGGGATGAGATAGGCCGAGAAAGCGAGGAAAAAATTTTAGTCTCGAATTCCGTCCATACTCGGGCCGGTTAACAAAATTCCGAAAAAAATAGAAAAAAATTAAAAATCCTTTTTCAAGCATTATTTGGAGCCAAAACGGGATGATATAGGCTGAGAAAGCGAGGAAAATATTTTAGTCCTGAATTCCGTCCATACTCGACCCGGGCAAGAAAATTCCGAAAAAAATAGAAAAAAATTAAAAAAAACCTTTTTCCAGCATTATTTGGAGCCAAAACGGGATGAGATAGGCTGAGAAAGCGAGGAAAATATTTTAGTCCCGTATTCCGTCCATACTCGACCCGGGCAAGAAAATTCCGAAAAAAATAGAAAAAAATTAAAAATCGTTTTTCAAGCATTATTTGGAGCCAAAACGGGATGAGATAGGCTGAGAAAGCGAGGAAAATATTTTAGTCCTGAATTCCGTCCATACTCGACCCGGGCAAGAAAATTCCAAAAGAAATTGCAAAAAAATTCAAAAAATTAAAAAATCACTTTCCGGCATTATTTTTAGCCAAAAAGGGATGAGATAGGCCGAGAAAGAGAGAAAAAAAATTAGGTCCTCAATTTCGTTCATACTCGGTCCGGGCAAGAAAATTCCGAAAGAAATTGCAAAAAAATTGAAAAAATTAAAAAACCTCTTTCTAGCATTATTTTTAGCCAAAACGGGATGAGATAGGCCGAGAAAGCGAGGAAAAAATTTTAGTCTCGAATTCCGTCCATACTCGAGCCGGTTAAGAAAATTCCGAATGAAATTGCAAAAAAATTCGCAAAATTAAAGAACCTCATTCCAGCATTATTTATACCCAAAACGGGATGAGATTGGCCGAGAAAGCGAGGAAAATATTTTAGTCCCGAATTCCGTCCATACTCGACCCGGGCAAGAAAATTTCGAAAAAAATAGAAAAAAATTAAAAAACCTTTTTCCAGCATTATTTGGAGCCAAAACAGGATGAGATAGGCTGAGAAAGCGAGGAAAATATTTTCGTCCCGCATTCCGTCCATACTCGACCCGGGCAAGAAAATTCCAAAAGAAATTGCAAAAAAATTCAAAAAATTAAAAAACCACTTTTTGGTATTATTTTTAGCCAAAACGGGATGAGATCGGCCGAGAAAGAGAGAAACAAATTTTAGTCCCGAATTCCGTTAATATTCGACCCGGGCAAGAAAATTACAAGAAAATTCGCAAAAAAATTCAAAAAATTAAGAAACCTCACTCCGCCATTATTTTTAGCCAAAACGGGAGGAGATAGGCCGAGAAAGTGAGAAAAAAAATATTTAGTACCGAATCCCGTTAATACTCGACCAGGGCAAGAACATTCCGAAAAAATTCGCAAACAAATTCAAAAAATTAAAAAACATTTCTCCGGCATTATTGTTACCCAAAACGGGGGATGAGATAGGCCGAGAAAGAGAGAAAAAAAATTTGGTCCTCAATTTCGTTCATACTCGGTCCGGGCAAGAAAATTCCGAAAGAAATTGCAAAAAATTTGAAAAAATTAAAAAACCTCTTTCTAGCATTATTTTTAGCCAAAACGGGATGAGATAGGCCGAGAAAGCGAGGAAAAAATTTTAGTCTCGAATTCCGTCCATAGTCGAGCCGGTCAAGAAAATTCCGAAAGAAATTGCAAAAAAATTCACAAAATTAAAAAACCTCTTTCCAGCATTATTTATACCCAAAACGGGATGAGATTGGCGGAGAAAGCGAGGAAAATATTTTAGTCCCGAATTCCGTCCATACTCGACCCGGGCAAGAAAATTCCGAAAAAAATAGAAAAAAATTAAAAATCCTTTTTCAAGCATTATTTGGAGCCAAAACGGGATGAGATAGGCTGAGAAAGCGAGGAAAATTTTTAGTCCTGAATTCCGTCCATACTCGTCCCGGGCAAGAAAATTCCAAAAGGAATTGCAAAAAAATTCAAAAAATTAAAAAATCACTTTCCGGCATTATTTTTAGCCAAAATGGGATGAGATAGGCCGAGAAAGAGATAAAAAAAATTTGGTCCTCAATTTCGTCATACTCGGTCCGGGCAAGAAAATTCCGAAAGAAATTGCAAAAAAATTGAAAAAATTAAAAAACCTCTTTCTAGTATTATTTTTAGCCAAAACGGGATGAGATAGGCCGAGAAAGAGAGAAAAGAATTTTAGTCCCGAATTCCGTTCATACTCGACCCGGGTAGGAAAATTCGGAAAGAAATTGCAAAAAAATTCAAAAACCTCTTTCCAGCATTATTTTTAGCCAAAACGGGATGAGATAGGCCGAGAAAGCGAGGAAAAAATTTTAGTCTCGAATTCCGTCCATAGTCGAGCCGGTCAACAAAATTCCGAAAGAAATTGCAAAAAAATTCACAAAATTAAAAAACCTCTTTCCAGCATTATTTATACCCAAAACGGGATGAGATTGGCCGAGAAAGGGAGGAAAATATTTTAGTCCCGAATTCCGTCCATACTCGACCCGAGCAAGAAAATTCCGAAAAAAATAGAAAAAAATTAAAAATCCTTTTTCAAGCATTATTTGGAGCCAAAACGGGATGAGATAGGCTGAGAAAGCGAGGAAAATATTTTAGTCCCGAATTCCGTCCATACTCGACCCGGGCAAGAAAATTCCGAAAAAAATAGAAAAAAATTAAAAAAACCTTTTTCCAGCATTATTTGGAGCCAAAACGGGATGAGATAGGCTGAGAAAGTGAGGAAAATATTTTAGTCCTGAATTCCGTCCATACTCGACCCGGGCAAGAAAATTCCAAAAGAAATAAGAAAAATTAAAAATCGTTTTTCAAGCATTATTTGGAGCCAAAACGGGATGAGATAGGCTGAGAAAGCGAGGAAAATATTTTAGTCCCGAATTCCGTCCATACTCGACCCGGGCAAGAAAATTCCAAAAGAAATTGCAAAAAAATTCAAAAATTTAAAAAAATCACTTTCCGGCATTATTTTTAGCCAAAAAGGGATGAGATAGGCCGAGAAAGAGAGAAAAAAAATTTGGTCTTTAATTTCGTTCATACTCGGTCCGGGCAAGAAAATTCCGAAAGAAATTGCAAAAAAATTGAAAAAATTAAAAAACCTCTTTCTAGCATTATTTTTAGCCAAAACGGGATGAGATAGGCCGAGAAAGCGAGGAAAAAATTTTAGTCTCGAATTCCGTCCATACTCGGGCCGGTTAACAAAATTCCGAAAAAAATAGAAAAAAATTAAAAATCGTTTTTCAAGCATTATTTGGAGCCAAAACGGGATGAGATAGGCTGAGAAAGCGAGGAAAATATTTTAGTCCTGAATTCCGTCCATACTCGACCCGGGCAAGAAAATTCCAAAAGAAATTGCAAAAAAATTCAAAAAATTAAAAAATCACTTTCCGGCATTATTTTTAGCCAAAAAGGGATGAGATAGGCCGAGAAAGAGAGAAAAAAAATTTGGTCCTCAATTTCGTTCATACTCGGTCCGGGCAAGAAAATTCCGAAAGAAATTGCAAAAAAATTGAAAAAATTAAAAAACCTCTTTCTAGCATTATTTTTAGCCAAAACGGGATGAGATAGGCCGAGAAAGCGAGGAAAAAATTTTAGTCTCGAATTCCGTCCATACTCGAGCCGGTTAAGAAAATTCCGAATGAAATTGCAAAAAAATTCGCAAAATTAAAGAACCTCATTCCAGCATTATTTATACCCAAAACGGGATTAGATTGGCCGAGAAAGCGAGGAAAATATTTTAGTCCCGAATTCCGTCCATACTCGACCCGTGGGCCAACGAAAATTTCGAAAAAAATAGAAAAAAATTAAAAACCCTTTGTTTCCGCATTATTTGGAGCTCAAAACAGGATCGAGATAGGCTGTTACAAAAGCGAAGGAAAATATTTTTCGTCCCGCTTCCGTCCATACTCGACCCGGGGCAAGACAAATTCAAAAAGCAAAGTTGCAAAAAATTCATAACAATTAAAAAACCACTTTTTGGTAATTATTTTAGCTCGCGTCACGAAACGGCGATGAGATCGGCCGAGAAAGAGAGAAACAAATTTTAGTCCCGAATTTCGTTAATATTCGACCCGGGCAAGAAAATTACAAGAAAATTCGCAAAAAAATTCAAAAAATTAAGAAACCTCACTCCGCCATTATTTTTAGCCAAAACAGGAGGAGATAGGCCGAGAAAGTGAGAAAAAAAATATTTAGTACCGAATCCCGTTAATACTCGACCAGGGCAAGAACATTCCGAAAAAATTCGCAAACAAATTCAAAAAATTAAAAAACATTTCTCCGGCATTATTGTTACCCAAAACGGGGGATGAGATAGGCCGAGAAAGAGAGAAAAAAAATTTGGTCCTCAATTTCGTTCATACTCGGTCCGGGCAAGAAAATTCCGAAAGAAATTGCAAAAAATTTGAAAAAATTAAAAAACCTCTTTCTAGCATTATTTTTAGCCAAAACGGGATGAGATAGGCCGAGAAAGCGAGGAAAAAATTTTAGTCTCGAATTCCGTCCATAGTCGAGCCGGTCAAGAAAATTCCGAAAGAAATTGCAAAAAAATTCACAAAATTAAAAAACCTCTTTCCAGCATTATTTATACCCAAAACGGGATGAGATTGGCGGAGAAAGCGAGGAAAATATTTTAGTCCCGAATTCCGTCCATACTCGACCCGGGCAAGAAAATTCCGAAAAAAATAGAAAAAAATTAAAAATCCTTTTTCAAGCATTATTTGGAGCCAAAACGGGATGAGATAGGCTGAGAAAGCGAGGAAAATTTTTAGTCCTGAATTCCGTCCATACTCGTCCCGGGCAAGAAAATTCCAAAAGGAATTGCAAAAAAATTCAAAAAATTAAAAAATCACTTTCCGGCATTATTTTTAGCCAAAATGGGATGAGATAGGCCGAGAAAGAGATAAAAAAAATTTGGTCCTCAATTTCGTTCATACTCGGTCCGGGCAAGAAAATTCCGAAAGAAATTGCAAAAAAATTGAAAAAATTAAAAAACCTCTTTCTAGTATTATTTTTAGCCAAAACGGGATGAGATAGGCCGAGAAAGAGAGAAAAGAATTTTAGTCCCGAATTCCGTTCATACTCGACCCGGGTAGGAAAATTCGGAAAGAAATTGCAAAAAAATTCAAAAACCTCTTTCCAGCATTATTTTTAGCCAAAACGGGATGAGATAGGCCGAGAAAGCGAGGAAAAAATTTTAGTCTCGAATTCCGTCCATAGTCGAGCCGGTCAACAAAATTCCGAAAGAAATTGCAAAAAAATTCACAAAATTAAAAAACCTCTTTCCAGCATTATTTTTAGCCAAAACGGGATGGAATAGGCCGAGAAAGCGAGGAAAAGATTTTAGTCTCGACCTCCGTCCATACTCGAGCCGGTCAAGAAAATTCCGAAAGAAATTGCAAAAAAATTCACAAATTAAAAAAACTCTTTCCAGCATTATTTATACCCAAAACGGGATGAGATTGGCCGAGAAAGGGAGGAAAATATTTTAGTCCCGAATTCCGTCCATACTCGACCCGAGCAAGAAAATTCCGAAAAAAATAGAAAAAAATTAAAAATCCTTTTTCAAGCATTATTTGGAGCCAAAACGGGATGAGATAGGCTGAGAAAGCGAGGAATATATTTTAGTCCTGAATTCCGTCCATACTCGACCCGGGCAAGAAAATTCCGAAAAAAATAGAAAAAAATTAAAAAAACCTTTTTCCAGCATTATTTGGAGCCAAAACGGGATGAGATAGGCTGAGAAAGCGAGGAAAATATTTTAGTCCCGTATTCCGTCCATACTCGACCCGGGCAAGAAAATTCCGAAAAAAATTTGCAAAAAAATTCAAAAAATTAAAAAAATCACTTTCCGGCATTATTTTTAGCCAAAAAGGGATGAGATAGGCCGAGAAAGAGAGAAAAAAAATTTGGTCCTCAATTTCGTTCATACTCGGTCCGGGCAAGAAAATTCCGAAAGAAATTGCAAAAAAATTGAAAAAATTAAAAAACCTCTTTCTAGCATTATTTTTAGCCAAAACGGGATGAGA
>NW_022154900.1:34349-37222 GCF_001633185.2 Quercus lobata
AAAAAACATTCTCCGGCATTATTGTTAGCCAAAACGGGGGATGAAGATAGGCCGAGAAAGCGAGAAAAATTTTAGTCCGAATTCCGTTCAGAACTCGACCCGGGCAAGAAAAATCCGAAAAAAATAGCAAACAATTAAAAACCTATTTCCAGCATTACGGGATGAGATCGGCCGAGAAAGCGAGAAAAAAATTTTAGTCCCGAATTCCGTTCATACTCGGCCCGGCTAAGAAAATTCCGAAAAAAAATTGCAAAAAAATTCAAAATATTCAAAAACCTCTTTCCAGCATTATTTCTAGCCAAAACGGGATGGAATAGGCCAAGAAAGAAAAAAGAAAAATTTAGTCCCGAATTCCGTTCATACTAGACACGGGCATGAAAATTTTGAAAAAAATAGCAAAAAAATTAAAAAATTAAAAAACATAGTTCTGGCGTTATTTCTAGCTAAGAAGGGTTGAGAGAGGTCAAGAACGAAAGAAAGAAAATTTCACCCCCGAATTCCATCCCTACACGAATCTGGCAAGAAAATTCCGAAAAAAATAGAAAAATAATTCAAAAAATAAAAAAATCACTTTCCGGCGTTATTTTTAGCCAAAACGGGATGAGATAGGCCGAGAAAGAGAAAAAAAAAAATTTGGTCCTGAATTCTGTTCATACTCGGTCCAGGCAAGAAAATTCCGAAAGAAATTGCAAAAAATTTCAAAAAATTAAAAACTCTCTTTCCAGCATTATTTTTAGCCAAAACGAGATGAGATAGGCCGAGAAAGCGAGGAAAAGATTTTAGTCCCGAATTCCGTCCATACTCGACTCGGTTAAGAAAATTCCGAAAGAAATTGCAAAAAAATTCAAAAAATTAAAAAACCTCTTTCCAGCATTATGTATGGCCAAAACGGGATGGGATTGGCCGAGAAAGCGAGGAAAATATTTTAGTCCCGAATTCCGTCCATACTCGACCCAGGCAAGAAAAAATCCGAAAGAAATTGCAAAAAATTAAAAAAATTAAAAAAATCTTTCCAGCATTATTTTTAGCCAAAACAGGGATGAGATAGGCAGAAAGCGAGGAAAAAATTTTAGTCCCAGAATTTCCCGTCATACTCGACCCGGTCAAAAAATTCCGAAAGAAATTGCAAAAATTCAAAAAAATAAAAAAAAACCTCTTTCCAGCATTAATTATGGCAAAACTCCTGGGATTGGTCGAGAAAGCGAGGAAAATATTTAGTCCCGAATTCCGTCCATACTCGACCAGGGCAAAAAAATTCCGAATGAAATTGCAAAAAAATTCAAAAAATTAAAAAACCACTTTCCGGTATTATTTTTAGCCAAAACGGGATGAGATAGGCCGAGAAAGAGAGAAAAGAATTTTAGTCCCGAATTCCGTTCATATTCGACCCGGGCAAGAAAATTACGAAAAAATTCGCAAAAAAATTCATGAAATTAAAAAACCTCTCTCTGGCATTATTTATTTCCAAAACTGGATGAGATAGGCCGAGAAAAGGAGAAAAAAATTTTGGTCTCAAATTCCGTTCATACTCGACCCGGGCAAGAAAATTCCGCAAAAAATAGCAAAAAAATTCAAAAACCTATTTCCAGCATTACTTTTAGCCAAACGGGTTGAGATAGGCCGAGAAAGCGAGGAAAAAATTTTAGTCTCGAATTCCGTCCATACTCGAGCCGGTCAAGAAAATTCCGAAAGAAATTGCAAAAAAATTCACAAAATTAAAAAACCTATTTCCAGCATTATTTATACCCAAAACGGGATGAGATTGGCCGAGAAAGGGAGGAAAATATTTTAGTCCCGAATTCCGTCCATGCTCGACCCGAGCAAGAAAATTCCGAAAAAAATAGAAAAAAACTAAAAAAACCTTTTTCCAGCATTATTTGGAGCCAAAACGGGATGAGATAGGCTGAGAAAGCGAGGAAAATATTTTAGTCCCAAATTCCGTCCATACTCGACCCGGGCAAGAAAATTCCGAAAAAAATAGAAAAAAATTAAAAATCCTTTTTCAAGCATTATTTGGAGCCAAAACGGGATGAGATAGGCTGAGAAAGCGAGGAAAATATTTTAGTCCTGAATTCCGTCCATACTCGACCCGGGCAAGAAAATTCCAAAAGAAATTGCAAAAAAATTCAAAAAATTAAAAAATCACTTTCCGGCTTTATTTTTAGCCAAAAAGGGATGAGATAGGCCGAGAAAGAGAAAAAAAAAAATTTGGTCCTCAATTTCGTTCATACTCGGTCCGGGCAAGAAAATTCCGAAAGAAATTGCAAAAAAATTGAAAAAATTAAAAAACCTCTTTCTAGCATTATTTTGAGCCAAAACAGGATGAGATAGGCCGAGAAAGCGAGGAAAAAATTTTAGTCTCGAATTCCGTCCATACTCGAGCCGGTTAAGAAAATTCCGAAAGAAATTGCAAAAAAATTCGCAAAATTAAATAACCTCATTCCAGCATTATTTATACCCAAAACGGGATGAGATTGGCCGAGAAAGCGAGGAAAATATTTTAGTCCCGAATTCCGTCCATACTCGACCCGGGCAAGAAAATTTCGAAAAAAATAGAAAAAAATTAAAAAACTTTTTCCAGCATTATCTGGAGCCAAAACGGGATGAGATAGTGGCTGAGATAAGCGAAGGAAATATTTTAGTCGCGCGAATTCCGTCCAATAAACTCGACCCGAGCAGAAATTCCAAAAGAAATTGCAAATAAAATTTCAAAAATTAAAAACCACTTTCTGGTATTATTTTTAGCCCAAAAAGGGATGAGATCGGCCGAGAAAGAGAAAGACAAATTTTAGTCCGATATTCCGTTTAATATTCGACCGGGCAAGAAAATTACAAGAAAATTCGCAAAAAAATTCAAAAAAATTAAGAACCTC